>NW_027189149.1:2264860-2297473 GCF_040958095.1 Procambarus clarkii | reverse complement strand
GGTAGAAATAGGCCTGGTCTAGGACTGGTCTGTGGGGACCTAGTAGCCAGAATGCACTTCTCAGCCTACTATGCAAGGCCCGATTTGCCTAATAAGCCAAGTTTTCCTGAATTAATATATTTTCTCTAATTTTTTTCTTATGAAATGATAAAGCTACCCATTTCATTATGTATGAGGTCAATTTTTTTTTATTGGAGTTAAAATTAACGTAAATATATGACCGAACCTAACCAACCCTACCTAACCTAACCTAACCTATCTTTATAGGTTAGATTAGGTTTGGTAGCCGAAAAAGTTAGGTTAGGTTAGGTTAGGTAGTCAAAAAATAATTAAATCATGAAAATTTGGCTTATTAGGCAAATCGGGCCTTGTATAGTAGGCTGATAAGTGCGTTCTGGCTACTAGTACGACATATATTATATATATATATATATATATATATATATATATATATATATATATATATATATATATATATATATATATTAAATTATTGTTGACTCGAGCTCCTTTTTTATCTGTGATATAAATGCTAAAATTATATTGATCTCATTTTCAATTACATCAGTTAGAATATTATCTCTGTGTGATGTTAATGTTTCACTAAAGGCTTCCTCAAGAACTGTTGGAGTATAATTCAACAAATGAAGGCAACCATAATTATGAACATGTTGAGCCACATTACATTTGATTTCATCTGTATGGAATGAGCTGTAAATAATCTGTGCATGACATAAACCATATGGATTCTGGCAATTCAGTTGTTGATTAACATTATTAGATAATGGTGATGGTGGAGATGATGTTAGTTCAAGTTGAGATGGTGGTTGGGAAGAAGAAGGTAGTCTATGATTATGAATAGGTTTTCGTGATGTAACTTTATATGGATTTTGGGAGTGAGTGGGTTTTAAGGTAATATTCCCTTGTAAGGTCAAATAATTGCGTACCAATGTATGTTGTTTATGTATAACTCCTCCACCATTAGCAATCCATATAATAGTTACAAATAGAGAGTGTAACATATCGAGAAGTAGACGACAATTACTTTGAGCTAAATAATTATGATATATTTTGAAGTCTTTGCTAGCTATTATTAAATTTTCTTTGCATTTAACTTTGATTCTATTTAGAGTATTACTTTCAATATTTTCAGTACGTTGTATTAAAGATTGGGGATGAGAAAACACAATATCTTTAATTTTTTTGGTTTCAGCATGAGGTGAAAATAAATAATGAAGGAGACTAAATGACATAATATAAAATTTCCCTGTTTCAGAAACCAGCAAACGATATGGATGTATTAGATAGGGAAAATATTTAATTATATTAAATACTTGGTGAATTTTATTGATCAAATCACTCAATTGGGTTAAATATATTAAACGCTTAGAAATAGAAAATAAATCACACAAGCCCAAAATGGGACGAATTCCCAATAAATCATTATTATGATCTTTACTATCAATTGCACAATCATTAGTTCCTAGCTTCCACATATTATCAAACATTTCTACCGATCGACCATCTATAAGTCTAAATCTGTGAGAGGGATTTGCAACAAGGGAATTTAGATCATGTTCATTTAAGAGATAAAGTGGCGTAATATTATTCTTGAAACCACCTAAGAGTAAATCAGCTGTAATTTGGCCATTGGTTTCTTGAGAAAAAATATGATGAGGGCTAATGTATATTATCTGAATTTCTTTAGGTATAATTTTCTTTGAAAGATAAAGTGAATCTAATGACTGGCCCAGTAAACCTAGTGGCTTCATTTCACATAATACAGGATGTATATGGAGTATATTATCTTTTCCATAATATTGGAATGAAGAAAAATTTGAAAGTTTTAAACATAAATTTTGATTCATAATTAGAGTTAGGCCTAGTAAAAACTTGTCATTGATCTTATTATTATCAATTAGAAGATTTTTATTCATTTTTTTTTATAACCTATACCAATTTCTTTCTATGATTAAATAGTTGTTTTCTTTGTTTATTTGTGTATTTGCGATTTACCATAATTTTTCTGAAATAAATTCTAAATAGCCCACTGGTGTGAAGCTGGTACAACACACTAGTGTGTCTGGTTACTGGTACAACACACTAGTGTCTCTGGTGACTGGATCACTTATCAGTGATCTGTCTGGCTCCCCTGGTATAAATATACAAAAACAGAGCTGGTAAATTTATAGAAGAAAATTGAAAATATATTTTCAAAAATTATGGTAAATAAATAAATATATGCTTGTATTAGAATTTTTTCATTATATATGAAGTTATTCTTATTATAACAAAACAGGGTTCACATGAAAACCACATAGATATAGCAGACTGGATGATTCCATTTATTAAAAAATATTTTACAGATTGTCTGTCATATAAACCATAAAGGTATTTTTATGGTTAGGTATTTAGTAGTGTCAATATCGCAGCCTTACCTAAATATCTATATGACCAAACCTAAAATCAACCCTACCTAAATATGAACTGATTTAAAAAAAAAAAAATATATATATAGTTCAATTTAAAATGAACATATCATAGAATTTTTTAGCCTTTGAATATTCAAGAAAGGTACACCTAACACTTGTAAATGTAATTTTTCCTGTATTTATGAAACCATTGACCAGTCCTTGTTCAGTAGTCACTGTCCCGATAATCACTTCCGAACATGAGTATTGAATATCAATCTGACTTCCTGTTCGTTGGTTATCATTGACTATAACAGGATGTCCAAACATGTAATCGCCACATTCATTATGGGTTAAAACATTAAATTTCCTAAGAGTATCATGTGAATATGCTGGATCTCTTAACAATGATAAACATAAATTTATATAAGTGTCTCGCTTTAGTGGAATAGTTGATCTCATATTCCAGCAATCTTCCAACTTGGAGATGATATAAATTTTCCTTTTACCATGAATACCATGGACACTGATAAGCATGTCCACCACTTTCTTCACTCGCTCATTAATTAAAAGTTCAAAAAATTTATCATCAAAAGTGGGATTTTTCTTGATAATTTTAGGGGTTTTGTTGATTTTGGTGATTTTGGAGGACGATACCATGATGATTATTGCTAGAATATCCTCCTGAAAAAAACATGAAAATAACATGTTTAGAAAATAGATCTAAATGGGAGCAAACCATACTATTCATGTCATATATACACCAATTCCATTCCATTTTAGTTTGACTGAAATAACTACTTGCCTTTTAGTGCCACTAGTTATCCTTGTGATGAGTCTAGGAACCTTAATGGTTATATCTTAGTACAGAACCCATATTTTATATCTTTGGAAAAAAAAAATATATATAATATTATTCAAAAGTACATAATGTTATTACACAATCTTTATCTTGTGATTATATCAATTAAAATAGTATATTTATAAATCAAAAAGAATATCCTGACAGAATACGTCTACATCCCGGAGAAGTAAAGTCTATAGATTTCACTTATTCTGTTATTTATTCGTTGTTAATCAAAAAACCCATTTCAAATTTTAATTTCAAACACTTGACATGAAGGTAGACTTGGAGATTTATGTGTACTAGCATGTTTTAAATTTATCTTTATATACATTATCTTCCATACATGATCATTTGGACTGCATACCATACCCGTTTCTTGTTCAAAAATTCCCACACATGAGTTTCGGATATGTATGGTGCCACAACAACTGATTTTGACCATACCAAAATTGGATTGATAAGCTTGTATTCCATTTTCTAAATTAGGACTGAACTGAATCTTATACTCTTGAAATGTTTGTTTTAAAAGTTGGAAAGTATTTCCTCCTCCAAAAGCATGTCTCTCACTATTTGACTGGCCAATTAAGTAAATATCAGTGTAACTGTTGTCATAAAAAATATCACCTCGAAAAGTATCTCCGGGTAGGTGGAAACACTCTGGCTGCAAACGATTAATCATTCTAAAATACCACTTACAAAATTTTTGTATAAACTCGTCACTTCTTATAACTTCCATTTTATGTTCTACCGAGGAAAGAACACCACATACAAATTTGTTTTTTTCATTATTAGTTCGAATAGAAGTTTTAGGAACATCATCACATAAGACAGGTTGTTTTTTTTCATTATTTGTTTGAGTAAAAGTTTTAATTTCACTCTCTTCTGTCTGATGCTGTAATAGTGTACTTATATATGAATCACATTGACATTGTACTGTTCCTAAATTTGTACGTTCTGCAGTACCCATAAAACTACATTGTTTAGGATTTTTAATTATATTCTTGGTTTCACCAGTTGTATATTGAATAAAACTTGGATGGGAACATAAAATGATGTTCGTATTTCCGGGTATTGAGAGTTGGATAGCACTTGTAATTTCGGTTTGGGGGTTTGAATGTGCTCTTCCTTGTTCAGTTGAATATCCGATACCTATTTTACCATGCTGCTTTGTCCAAAACTCTTTTACAGCTATTACCAATTCCATTTTCTTAGCAAAAGGCATTGATGGTACTTGATTTTTATAGAGGTAGTTAAAAAGATTTTGGGCAGTAAGACGTCGATAAGAAAACAAGCGTTTCAAGTCTGAAGTGTAAAATAAAATTATATTTAGGGCCTCTTGAGAACTTTTAGGTGAAAGGCGATGATTACCTGTTGATGTCTGAGCCAGACATCTAATATCTTCAGGGCTCAGTGTTTTTAACAAATCACGTACATTGGCTTCATAAGGGGAATTTATGAGGTTCATAACATATAGGAAGGAATACAACACTAAGAATGGAGATAATAATATAAAAGTTTATTTATTTACTTACTTCTTTATTTATTATATAAATATATAGAAAGTACATTAATGTACATAATAAAACTGAATGTAGCCTCCAAAAAATATCATTGAGTCAATGTCGCTATGTAGAGCGACACACACAGGACACTGTCTCTGACCACACCCTTGTCGAGTCCACTTCCTCCACACCTATCGCACTGTAATAATCCATTCCGTGTCCAATCATAGTAAGAGTCACTCACCACTGATAATTGTACTTTTGACCAGAAGAGGGCGCCTTCTTTTCCCATACTTGTGGGTGACGGCTCATAGATAGCAGCGCTGCCATCGCTTCTCCATTCTCTGTGGAGGCGTCGGGTCCATAACACAATTACAATGAGAGCCATATTTATAAATAGTGAAATAGAAATACTCACTCATTGTTAACAAAATTTATTTAGGGTTGGGGTTTGAATAGGGTAGTATCATCATATCTTTGTCTCAAATTTCCCAAATAATAGGTAATTGGGATTAACACAGTAGTATATCAAAAGGCCCTTCTTACAATAATGTCAGTCCAAAAATTAAAACTCTTTATTGAGGATTAAGTTATTATATCTTAGCCAATAGCCAAGGCTACCTACCATGCTACCTACCACCAAAGTACAGCTCACCACCCATATATTTTCCTTCAATGTTGGAATGATTGGAATTACCAATTTAAAATTTCAAGTCATATATACGATATATATGGGAATTTAGGGGATATTACAAAAAAAAAACATACCAATTTAAAAACACCATGTAAAATAATTATAACATTTAAAATTGTGAAAACAATTGTTAATATAATGAAAAATTTCTTGACAAATAATGATATCGTTTTCTTCGTGTGTGTAATACCTATATAAATGGTCCCATTTGTAACATATTTACTGTTATTTATATTTAAACTATTATTAAGGATTGTAATGTTATATTTTTCATATAACCAACACATTATGACATTCAAATTATCTTGTAAATTATTACACACCTGAGTTTCGTTATTGATACCTCCTACTATTATTGACAAGTGATTCCAACATAGTAGTATATTTTTATAATCCCACAATACAGAAAATTTCATATATTTAACAGGAGTCCTAATCATATATGCATCTTTAATAAAAGATAAATTTTGTACATTTTCATTATAACTTTGTACATTTTCATTATTATAATAACGGCATTCTATTAAAATTGACGCTAAGTTAGTTATGTTTATTTGGTTTGGAAGTATAATAGATGAATTTCGTCCTATTAGTATATATACCTGTATAGTGTCTTTAAAGTTTAACTGGAACTCGAACCATTCTTGTTGTGATAGTAAATCATATATATTGAAAAGTTCTTCATGTTTATATTTAATTTGCTCATCACCTCTATCAAACCAGTATTTAATTGAATCTTTCAATACTATAACTTCATTGCAATCATACTCTTGATTCATTGGAATTACTGGAATAATTAATAATAATAATAATAATATTAATATTAATAATAATAATAAAAGGGTTGGAATCATTTTCAAGCCACAAAATAAACTAAAAATAATATAACATTAAAGCTTGTTTTTATATTTTAATCTTTCAACATTTAGTAAAAAATATATGGTTATGGATGTCATTATTAACAATCAAGGAAATCAGCAACCAAAAGCAGATCTAGAGCAATATTATTTTCAATTGGAAATTCAGGATCAGTAGTAATCTCATTTTTCTTGAATTGAGTATTGTAGGTGAAATATGTACACGCTTTTTGAAGAAGATATGATCTGAAGAAATAAAATAAAAAAATAAAAGTATTATAATTATTTATTTATTATATACAGTTTATATGTTTCTCTAAATAACTGTTTATCTCTAAATATAACAGTTTATATAATAACACTTTGTTCTAACAGCTTTTTACTTACGGAATTGTTTTAAAATGGATTTCATTTTTTTCCTGTTCAATACACGTTGTTGAACTTGACATCATAGCTTGAATTAAATTTGAGGTGAAGGCATCTTTCCTTTTAATGATGAATTCATGGTCATCACAAGATATTAACTTGATGTATGTGGAATTAGGACCTTCACATCCACCATAGAAAATCTGGTAATATTGTGTTAGTGTTTTTTATCTTCAAAAAACATTCAATCCTATTTTACATCATCTCATCATGATAAAACTTAATATGTATATTGTGGAGGTTTCTCTACATTTAAGTTATCATTTTTCATAGCTAACCAAATTTCTTCGGAATGGGGTTTACTTGGATGAAAAAATTCATTGACAAGAAATTTAAGAAATATTTGAGCATCCTCAGTAACCCACATATTACAACAATTGTTTGCATAAACATAATATATGTGAACATATACCAAACAATTATTATACTTAATTCTTGCTGTTATGGTGGAATACCAACCATAATAAATGAAATAATTATATATCCGGTCCATATGGTCATATTTAATAAAATCTTGAAATCCGGATTCGGATAATTCTTCTTTAGTGAATGTACATTTTTCTAAGCATTCAACTTTACATTTAGTTTCAAGGAATATCCTATCTAGCTCACTTTTCAATTTTTTAAATTTTTTAAAATTAGAGTCATATTTAAATGGAGCGTCAAATTTATTTATAAAAAACTTGATTTTTTCATATTCCTCTTCATTTACCTTTTTATCTTCATCTTCTTCTTCAATTACCTTTATATCTTCATCTTCTTCTTCAATTACCTTTATATCTTTATCTTCCTCTTCAGTTACCTTTTTATCTTCATCTTCTCCCCTTTCTTCATCTCCCTTTTCATCTTCAACTCCTCCTTCATTTACTTTCCTCTCTTCATCATTTCCCAATTTCTCAATGCCAACTGCTTCCCCATTACCAATATCCATTTGGTTCATTTTTCCCAACCTGAAAAATATATATATTATAATTGAAATAGTCTGGTGTATTGAAATAGACTAAGATGATCATCAATCTATTCAAGGAGAAACAGAAACAATCTCAATCAAAAATTGAAAGTTATCTACTACTTAAAAAAAAAGAAAAAAAAAAAAAAAAAAAAAAAAGAAAAAAAAACACTGAAATACTCACGCCTTATTTACGCCTTAGTAAGTGTTAATATACTATACCACAATGGTTGTAAGTATAACTTTTAGAAGTTCACTGTAGTAATATCCAAAGAAACGCAGGATGAGAATTGAGATACTGCTGGGATCCCACCTCCTTTTATACAACACACACACACACACACACACCCACACCAACACAAAGACACACACCCACACCAACACAAAGACACACACACACACAAAGACACAACTACACACACACTTACACACACAAAGACACACACACACACACAAAGACACAAAGACACACACACACACACACAAAGACACAAAGACACACACACTTACACACACATAAAGACACACACAACGACACACACACACACACACACAAAGACACAAAGACACACACAAAGACACACACACAAAGACACACACACACATACACACACACACAAAGACACACACACACACACACACACACACACACACACACACACACATACACATATACACACACACATACAAAGTCACACACATAAAGACACACATACAAAGTCACACACATAAAGACACACACACACACACACACACACAGCTCCTCCCCTCAGTCACTCTTTGACATCCGGCACCCACAAGCATATATACACACTTGGTTATTTAAATCTAGATAAGGCAACACTATTTTAAATCATATAGACATCTAATGTATAAAAAAAATACATTTGAAATTAACTAGAAAGTTGGCATCTAATGTATAAAAAAAATACATTTGAAATTAACTAGAAAGTTGGAAGTTTATGAAGAATGGTATATAAACCAGCAAAAGATTAAACATGAATACACCCAACAGGAATAATTTTTTGTGACATATTAACACGGAATCATGTGACGAATGGAATTACTTTCGTATTTTTAAAGATATTGATGACCAATGATAATATTGTTTAAGAACCCGAAATCCCCATCTCTTAACTGACATCATTCAAACCGGGAAAAAAGGATGAAATTGTAACGTTTATCAATCAAGATGAAGGTTTATTACCAAAAGCAGCAGCAACACCACCACCACCACCACCACCCCTACTTAAAAACATTGGTTCACCATCTTAGTATAATGTTTCTTTCTATAATAAAAATCCAGCCCCTCTTTTTTATATATATATATAAAATGTATAAAAAAAAATCCCAAAATCAATCCTTAAAATGGATTCTGACCTATCACACCTACCATCACCATCACTACCACAATCACCACCGACACCGACTCCGCCACAATCACCACTGCAACCGACACCGCAACAATCACCACTGCAACCGACACCGCAACAATCACCACTGCAACCGACACCGCAACAATCACTACTGCAACCGACACCGCAACAATCACCACTGCAACCGGCACCGCAACAATCGCCACTGCCACCATTCAAAGAAGATAATACTGAAAATTTAATGATTGTGGAGGATCAAACAAACATATTTATTAATAATCAAAATGATGAAGAAGAAAAACGAAAATATGTTCAATTTATACAAGAAAAAGTTTCAAATTATAAAAACAACTTTCATAATTCCAATTCACCTTTCAAATTAGCTTTTATGATCATTAATAATATGGTTATCCCGTATTATAATTCTTCAAAATGTCCAAATAAAATTTCAGATGCAATTTACAAACAACTTATTTTAATGCCGAATGAGCAAATTTTTCATGATGCATTGATTAATTATTATAAAGAAAATCCTATTCATCTATCACCAAATTGGAAAATTGACACCACAAATTTAAATAATTTACAGTTGTATTATTTGTATCACATGTTAATACAATCTGGTTATGATATTGAATATAGCAATTCACATTTATTCTCCATATAATTAAATTGACAAATAAGTATTTTAATAATAAGTAGTATAGAAATGATATATTTTTTTTTTAAATACCTTTATTCTTATTGTAAATATTATTTTAAAAAAAGTATCACTACAGAAGTTAAAAAAAAATTATTTGAGTTAAAATTAACGTAGATATATGACCGAACCTAACCAACCCTACATAACCTAACCTAACATAGGTTAGGTTAGGTTAATATAATATATGTTAAGTAACGGCCTATTGAATGAATCTCAATCATCAACTCCCCACTGTATGATATATGACTCACGCCGTTTACCCGCGCTTCTTTGAATTTCTTCACTTTGACATTCCGAGCACTGGGCAGAAATCACATTACATCAACATCAATCTCTGACCATCGCATTGCTTTCCTTTGTTTTAATTAGACAGTCGGATTTCCCTGGTCCATGCCACTTTTGAGTTGATTATTATATATGATGGTCAATGTTGGAAACTAGTTCAACAAACAATTTAGTTATCATCGAACCTATATCCAATATTTGCATTATGAATTTCAATTGTGATGATGCTGGGTACCCATCCATCTTCAGTAGAACCCATCCAGAACCATTTTGGGTTTATGAGGTATGTTTTTCTTATCTTTTTTTTTTGGGGGGGGGGGGGGGACACTAGTACTAGTTTCCTTTAGTCTTTTTCATTCCCAACCAACTTTCAGTTCAGTCAAACTTCTCGTATCCTAAAACAAAAACAAAAACAAAAACAAAAATAAATTAATAATGAACCTTGATATTTAGCACGTGCATTTTAACTAACATAAATAAATTTGAAGAAATAATGTACTATTAACTCATCACCTCTATTTTTCTCTTAATTTCAATTGCATCATCTTTATTAATGAAGGTGTATTATTATTCATATATATTGGTGGTTCTATACCAAAAACTGCCTTGTAAGGCGATACGCCAATTCCACGTGAATATGCTGTGTTTTTGGTGAATTGCACAAAGGGAAGTCCAGCTGACCAATCTCGCGTTTGATTTTCACACATCCAACTGCCAAGCATTTTGATTACATTTTCTTTTGTACATTCAATGCTCCCTTGGCTCTGTGGATGACGAGGTTTGCTATTAATGAGGAGCATGTTGGGCCACATTTCGTTTTTTAGCTCTTGAATCACCTCTGCCACAAATTCACGGCCGTTATCGCTCTGCAGAATTCGTGGGGCTCCCAAGAGAGCAAATATATCGAGTAAGTGGCGTGCCACTTCAATCGCCCGTTTACTGCGAAGAGCTCGTAAAACCGAAAACTTTGTTAAATGATCCTGATAATGTAAAATATATTTATACACACATCCTCCTTCTTTTTGCATATTTATTAAGTCCATTTGTCCTCGCTCCGCAAAACTGGTCGATACAATGGGCCGTATTACCCCCTTTTTTCGTCGAGGAAGTCGTTTCAAATTGCATATGTGGCAGAGTGAAATAAAGAGTTTCACCGATTGTTGAGTGACGTTAGCGATAGTTTTACTTGCTTCAAAATAAGTTCTTTTTTCTCCTCCGTGACAAACTGCTCTGTGTGCATCATAAATCGTATCATACAATTGCCCTTGATGTATGAAACGACGACACATCCGGCCAGGATCAGCTGTTGTTGTTCCTGTGGTTGTTGTTGTTGTTACAGCCTTAGTAGAATGACGATTGTCACTGGTCAGTTTACGCTTGGTCCCCCGCTTCATTCTTCGTTCAGTTTCGTCGATGGTTACTAAGACGTCATCCCCAAATAGATTTTTGACATCATATCGAGACAATAGATCATATTCATGAGAAGATTTCCAATTCAGTTTCAATTTAGCATTTTTGACTTCCTCAATGTATTGTGCTAATTTTTCTCGAGTAAAAATTTTCCGACTCCCAGGCCCACCTTTTTCCAACATTTGGCTAATTTTTAATTCAAATTCATGTTTGCTGCAAAATTCTTCGTTTTTCTTTTGCTTTGATATCATCCTATCACTATTTTAATTTTATTTCAATATGTTTATTATATAACCACCAATTTTTTTTTTTTTTTTTTACAAATCGCCTAGAACACTAGTGATGATAATGGAATTGGAATTGAAAAGAAGAGTTTGAAGCCTTTACAGTAAACCTGAAGAATCTTGAAATATAAATAAAATAAAAAATATATATATAATGCCATGCCTAGTAAATATATAATATGGTCAGACGGATTTAATAAATTTACCATTCATTAATTACATACCAAAATGAGTGGACAACATAGCATGAAAACATTAGAAGGTTTAAATTTCAAAATAAATTTAAACATTTTAAAACGAAATGGGTTTTATTATAACAAACAAGAAAATCTATGGAAATGTATAAGTGTCATTTGTCACTTACATTCAATATAAATAGTAATGCAATTGTATATCCAGAACATAATTGTACATTTATTTCACAAATTAAAACACCTATCAGAATGTTTAACAACATTTTTTTTTTGAAGTTTGAAAGTGCACGTCTAGACACATTTAACAATTGGAAATTCCCATGGATTTCCCCTCCAAATTTAGCTAGGGATGGATTTTTTTTATCTTAAAAGAAACGATGCATGTGCATGTATTTTCTGCAATACAGTTATCAAGAACTGGCAAATAAACGATATTCCACATAATAAACACAGACAAAGAGTTCCTTATTGTCCATTTATCATGAGAAAACCCGTTGGTAATGTCCCTTTAGAGTTATGTGAAGTTATTCTGCAATCCAATTTAGTCCTCTCATTGTCACCTCATTGTCCCAGTGTCGATCGAACATATGAAGATTGTAAAAATCGCCTGGAAAGTTTTAGCACATGGCCACTTACATTACCAAACTCAGAAGATCTAAGTTCAGCTGGATTCTTTTATACAGGTCTTAGTGATCATGTGAAATGTGCTTTTTGTAATCTTGGGCTATGGAATTTTGACATTTCTGACAAGCCTCTACTTCTTCATATTCAATGGAATCCGGAATGTAGCTTTCTGAAAAGTTTCATGGATTTATCCTCGAACGAAATTGAGATTACAATACGAAAATTTCGAGAGGTATCTGTAAATGATAAAAAAAAACTAATTCAATCTTTAATTGAAGGAATGGATACCATATGCCAAACCATTTACCATGATAATATACCTCGAGATATTATACATAGTATTGTAAAAGAAACTATAGAAAAAAAAGAATTTGCAGTATTGTTTTCATATATTTTATTTCGGTATAAATGTCAGGAAAAACAATTTGGGAAAATTTTGGTAAAAAATTTTCCTCAAATAATAAAAGATATGGAAACTACCACAACCCAAACAACACCCCCACCATCACCCTACCCAACCCCCACCAACACAACAACCCCCACAACAACCCAAACAACACCCCCACCATCACCCTACCCAACCCCCACCAACACAACAACCCCCACAACATCCCAAACAATAACCCAAACCCCACCAACACAACAACCCCCACAATAACCCAAACAATAACCCAAACCCCACCAACACAACAACCCAAACAATAACCCAAACCCCACCAACACAACAACCCCCACAACAACCCCCACAACAACCCAAACAATAACCCAAACACTGCCACCACCACCACCACCACCCTCCCAAAACCCAACCAACACAACAACCCAAACACTGCCACCACCACCACCACCACCCTCCCAAAACCCTACCAACACAACAACCAAAACACTGCCACCACCACCCTCCCATAACCCAACCAACACAACAACCCAAACACTGCCACCACCACCACCACCACCACCCTTCCAAAACCCAACCAACACAACAACCCAAACACCGCCACCGCCGCCACCACCACCACCACCACCACCCTCCCCACCACCACCACCACCCTCCCCAAACCCCACCACAACTTTTATAATCACCCACACCCACAATATACACACCCTAATCTCACCACCACCCCAACAACCTTACCACACCACCACCACCACTCCCTACTACACATTAATGAATATAATCCATGTTCCGTTAGAATACAAAAAATATATAAACACCATTCATTTTTAGATACAAAATAGTCAGTATGTCATCTCAGTATTGTAAAGAAACTGATTTTTATTACAAAAATGCACATCTTCCTCCCACTATAAATATGCCATTAATACAATTAAAACCAAACCAATTAAATTATGATAATAAAACTAAAAAATCTTTAGGGCTTTTATATGTAGATGCCAGTCAATGTTTTAGCACAGACGAAAAAGTTATATTAAAAAAATGTAAAATCCTAATGTTACATTCTCCATCATACTTTTATATTTCGTATCTTAATAATAAAAGTTATCGACATAAATGGAATGATAAAACGAAAAATGTTATTATTTTTGAAAATTCGTCCCCCATGAGTCAAGCCGAATATGTTAATTTATATCAACATATGTTTGGTAATGGAAATACAATAGAGGGAGAGTATACACTTCCTCGTGGTCAACCTGAAAAAATTGATCAAAAGATTCCGATAATTACCCAAATTAGAGAGTTTATGGAAGAAACACATTGTTTTCATTTAGATTTTATACCAATTATTAAAAGAATTAAATTGGGGATGATTCATAATAACCAATATAATTTACCAATGATATCAGAGGAATGGATAGCACCGAATGGTAAAACCTATCAGTGTGATTATAGTATTTTAATTGAAACTGAAAATGCAAATAATTTAATTCAATTTACGCACTCTCGGTCTCGATGTTTAAATTGGATACTTGGAACTTTAGGATGTATTTTCAACCTAAATGATAAGAAGACCAACAACCGTGCAATTAAGAATTATATGCATCGTTTTCCTTTCAGTCATCGCTTAGATGAAGAAAAAATTGCCTGTTATTTCCCACTTGAAGAAGCCCTAATACATATAAACAGCCATCGACTCAAAACACTAATACCCTTCAATAGTGAAACATTAATTAAAACTATAATTAAAAAAATAAAAGAAAATCGTTAAATAAAATGGTACATCCTCATCTTTCAACAACAACAACAACAACAACGGCTTCAGGCGAGAATCATCAACAACTTCCTCAGTTACTACCTCAACCTCATGTTATGGATTTGAGAATAGCTAATAGAGTACATGAAGAATCTTATTGGAATCCAATACCAACCACATTAACAACTCCCGCAATTAATGAGACACATGATAATAAGGAAATATCACAGGAAAAAATGAATGTCGTTAAGAAAAAAACAAATTGGTCCCTTTCTATTATGTATCTGTCTTTTTTGGTTGGTTTATTAGCCACCTTTTATCTTTTGGGAACAAATATTTCCAAATCATTAATGTCATTAGTAATTGCTATTATGGCTCTTTTATTAATTACATTTATCTTAACTTACCATCAATATCAATATAAATCAATTGTTTCTTATGCCCAAAAAATCGTTCCTCCAGCTAAACAGCTTATACATCTATTAAATTATTAAATTATAATTAAATTTCATAGTCATTTTATTATTTTTCTCCTATATAAAAAAGAACAAAAAAGATATGTTCGGTAATAAAATATTCACATATTTTATACTTATTATATTAATTATCTTATGTTTGTTTATTACAATAACATCTGTTATGAATGTATATGATAAAATACCATTTATGGATTCAGTTAAATCTGATGATCACATGAAATATGTTATGGGGTCACATCATGCCATTGCTGGGCTAATTGCAGTAATTCTCGTGATTTTTACAACGATTAATACATATAAAATTATAAACCATGAAGAAAGAGACCAAATGAATTTTGAAGCACAGTAAATTTAATAAAGTATTCGAAAAAAATTGTTGTAATGTATGACATTTACCAAGTCATAGAAACAGGTGCTTGCTTTATTTTTTTAATACAAGTGTAATCAATACTGATCATAAAATTACCTAAATTTTTTAATTATAATCATAAAAACCTACAGTGTGTGTGTGTGTGTGTGTGGGTGTGTGTGTGTGTGTGTGTGTGTGTGGGTGTGTGTGTGTTGTAAAAAGAAATATATTAAATTTGATATATACAAAATTCATATTATATACAAAATTCATATTCTATAATGTTTACAATTTCTAAGATCTAACTGTATATTTATTAATTGAAGGTGGTGGTATGCCTAATATAATAATAATAATAATAAAAACTCTGGGAGAATGGTAATTCGAATGTAAGTTACAAGTTACTAAAGAGATATTCATCAAATCCTTATTCTCAATAATGGATCCTAAGTGAGTGGGTAAAACGACACATACAGAGGAAGAAACAAACAACGGGTAGGTCTCCTGAAACCCATTTAAACCTATTACAAAAAACAATAACAACCACCAAAATAAATATATATATATATATATATATATATATATATATATATATATATATATATATATATATATATATATATATATATATATATATATGTCGTGCCTGGTTGCCAGAACGTTGTATTTGGCCTGCTGTGCAAGACCCGATTTGCCTGATGGGCCGAGTTTTCATGAATTTATATTTTTTTCAATTTTTTTTTCTTGTGAAGTGATGAATCTGTCCATTTCATTATGTATGGGTTGATTATTGGAAATTTGAGTTAAAACTAACATAGATATATGACCGAACCTAACCTAGCCCCTAACCTAATTAACTTGTGTATGGTGAAATGGACAGATTTATCACTTCATAGAGGAAAATTGGAAAAATATATAGATTCAGGGGAACTTGCCTCTTTGGGCAGGTCGGGCCTAGCATAGTGGTCCAGGTGTTGCTTTCTGGCTGCTACATATGTCTATTATTTTTTTTTTATAATATGCTAAACAAAACCTCTCAATGTTCAATAACTCTTAGCCATTTATTAAAAAAATTGTGGGAAGGACTCTCTCGGCGCCTCACCCTGCCACAGTGGGTCGTCTCTCCGTTCTGTCTCTGTGTCGGATCAGGGACGGATCCTAGCCCGCCTTTTGAGTTCGAATCTCCGTTTTCGGCGACCCACCTTAACACCCCCCCTCCCCTCACCCATCCAGAGCCCAACCCCACCCCTTACCCCCCAAAGTCCTCGTCTCTGCGTTAGCAGCTGGAGTGCTGGTGGAGGTGGAGGTGGTGACAGTGGCACCGCTGTCGTTAGTAGCTGGAGTGCTGGTGGAGGTGGAGGTGGTGACAGTGGCACCGCTGTCGTTAGCAGCTGGAGTGCTGGTGGAGGTGGTGACAGTGGCACCGCTGTCGTTAGCAGCTGGAGTGCTGATGGAGGTGGAGGTGGTGACAGTGGCACCGCTGTCCTTAGCAGCTGGAGTGCTGGTGGAGGTGGTGACAGTGGCACGTGCTGTTGGGAGGGTGGCACTGACATCTTCTGATTGTGGAGAGATGGTGTCGCTGTTTGTGGATTGGATTCTCATCCACATTAAAAATAAAATAATTAGTAAACATATACCAACAACAAATATATAAATGTTCATTTTTTTTATAATAACCAAAACAAAAAAAATATTAGAGGGTAATTCATAAAAAATAAAAAACAACAACTAAGTATTTTGGGTAATTGCCAATAAACAAACATTATATTAAATTATTAATATAATTGAAAAGTTTTAATTATAATATAAATTACCATATACATCCTTGTGTTTTAGGTGGGGTATACAAATTTACATACTGATTAAATGACATTGAATCGCACAAATCTTGTGGTATATGATGTACATCATTAGGAGGTTCTATTTGGAAGTTGGGGATGGATGTATCTGCTTTTATAGTTTTATCAACAACTTGAAGATATTCAGAAGGATCTCGTATTTGTACTAAATAATTAGGTTGAAGAGTTGTAATGTTGTTTCCCGGTGTTACTTCAAATTTCCTAAATACCCCAACACTGCGATTCATAATATTTTGCAAATGGGCAATGGTATTTTTTAATACTAACATCTCATTAGAACATAGGCTCTTGAGAGTAACAAAACCGATTTGATCTGAATATACTACATTAGGCGATGCTATTTCAAGAATATTTGTGCCATTTTCGGGATAGTCTGAAAATATATCAATACCATTGGGTTTTTCACCTGCAAGATTATGATTGATATCGAGTATTTTTGAGGGAGACATTCCAATGGCAATATCAAAAATAGAATAATTAACATTATTTATATCAACAGGTTTATTCAGGTCATCATTAAACTCTGAAAAGTAATTTTTCAAATTGTCTATATTTGCTTTTAAATTCTTACGAAACATTTCCGAATCATTAATATGTTTCTCCATAGCAATATCAGCGAGATCAGGAGAAGTGGTAGTATTTAAGTCAGGAAAACTGTCTGGTTTAATAGGATCTCCAGGTTTGAGATTTGTATTAGGTGTCATGGTATGTGCTGTATTTACAAATCGTTTATGAGGTGGATATTTAGTACCATCTTTAAGTCCTCGTTTCAATTTTTCACAGGCTGTAGTTGATTTAGGTTCAGTACTGTCAGTAAACACGGCCTTCCCTTTATTATTAATGATGAGAATATTATGTGGAGTAGTGATACACTCATTATTGAGTGGAGGGTATTTTTTAAGATCTTCCGGATTATTCGAGAGGGCAACCGCTATGGCTAGAAAATCATGTATTCGATGTGTGGACAAGGGTTCATAACAAGCAAAATTGGTTCGATTCAAATATAATCTACTTCCATCATTATCTGTTATAGTTTTCACTTGTAAACGTCGCTGTGATTGAATTAGTTGAGAATAATATATGTTTAAAACTGAATTTACATCAAAAATTTTTAGTAAAACTAAATTTTCTTCACCTTTAGCTGCTTTAACAAATTTATGAGGTGGAGAAATTATTAATTTAATCTTGTCAGTTGGTATAGGCTCACCTTTGTAATAACCATTATCAAGAGAAGCAGGGAGAGCGTTCATAAACTTTTCATAACATTCCAATTGGTCTTTAATGTTATTATTATTGCAAGGAACAGTTTCCTCTGTATCAACCCAAATTACTTTAACCCCCTGATCTATGAGATTTGATGGCATAGCTAACATCTGTAAAAAGATTTTTGAATCAGGGATTAGAATATTACCTGGATGAAAAGATATATTCATAGCATTTTGCATGTTAGGATAGACTTTTTGATTAACATTATAACTTGTTAAGACATGAGCCATTGGTCCTAAATTATAAGTTTTATGAGGTCCAGGTTTGTTGGAACAAAATGAGTCTTTAAAATCTTTCACCACGTCTGTTGATAACAAACCCATTTTTAGATATAAACAGGGTGGACATATAGCAGACAAACTTTTATAAATATTATGTACTGGTTTTCCCCGTGCTTTTCTATACAAATCTTCAATTTGTTGTAAATGATAATCTTTTTCTTCATATTTTAGGTCAGGAAATAGAGCGTGAATACAAACACATTTAGAAGAATTACCTATCATATTTAACTGTTGACCCAAAGCTTTTATGAAAGAAGCACGTTGGTTAGAGTCACTGATATATCTAGTCATATCTTGAATTTTGGAAAGAACTTCAGATATTTCTGGATTAACTTTTGGATTGGCCATTATTGATGTTATAGATGAATTCGGAGTTAGACCAACTACTGACTGTTGTGTTATGGTGTTTGTTTGTTGGTTTTGTGCTGGTTGGTTTGGTGGTGGGTTTGATGGTGGGTTTGGTGATTGTACAGGATTGGTTGTATTTGGAATCCCTACAGGACTATTCATATTTTCATATATTTTTTATTATAAATTAAAATAAAAAGGTAAATAAATGTCTTCATCTTTACCTCAATCACCGACATCATCACTTTCAATAAAAAATCCCATAGTTAATTCTGATGTCATTAATATCATTTCTAAAATTAATGATGATTCACCCCAACATAATTTAATTAGAACGATGATTAGAGAACAAATAAATATGATAGGTACTCAATGTATTTGTAAACATGCAATTTTACCTAATGTAAAAACAGAAGATAAAGATTATTATTTACTTCAACTTGAACAACTCTATATGAAAGCCCAAGAAAAATTATCCAAATCCAATACCTATATAAGTTTATCTGCCATATGCCAACCATGTTTGTATGTGAAAATGGGTTTAATCTTTCGGGAAACTTTAAATGATTTTCATTATAATGAAATGTGTCATAATAACATTGGAATACACACCTATAATTTAGGATATTTCTGGCATGCTCTATCTAGTTTCGGTATTAATTACAAAATTTATCCCCAAATTAAACAAACACAGAACATATCTTTCTTCCCTGGTAATGTTATCTTACCCAATCCCAACATTTTGTTACAAATTTTAGCTATGCCATCAAATCTCATAGATCAAAATATTAAAATTGTTTGGGTTAACACTAAAGAAATAATAGACGAAATAAATGAAATAAATGTTGACGATTTAACTAAAATTTATACAAAATTTGTAGAAAGTCTCCCATATCCTTTGGAAAACGGTTACTATAAACGTCCATTAAAAAACGAACAATGGAATGAAAATGAAAAGGGAATAAGCGCTCCTCCTTCTTCACGATTTATTAAAGTTATAAAAAATGATGATTTTAATTCAGTGGATTTAAAAATCTTTGATATTAGCAATATAATGAGTATTTATTATGCTCAGTTAATTAAATCTCAGCAACGGCTCTTACAAATAAGAAATAATCGATTGTCATACTGTGAACCATTATCGACACATAGGACTCATGATTATATAGCTATAGCAATTGCTCTTTCTGACTCCCTCGATGATCTTAAAGAATTACCGCCTCTCAATGGTCGATGTATCTTCACGATGCATAACATTCTTATTGTTAACAGACAAGGAAGAGCTATTTTTACTACAACTACTACCAAAAATCAATCCACTGAATGTATACAATTAAAACGAGCTCTTAAACCTAAAATATCCACCCAAACCAATACCAGTTCACCCAATGTATTACAACAGCTCAAAAATCCTGTTAGACCTATAGCTATTCATCGCCCTTCTTTTATACATGAGACAAAATTTTCTTATCTGTCTCATATTGCAACTGAGAAACCTATGGTTAAAACGTATCAAAGTCATTTAACTTCAAATACTGATAATTTAAAACGGTATTTCAATACATTTAATGATGATCTAAATGTGGATGTGGTAAATAACATTAATGATGTTTCCATTCTCGATATTGCAATGGGAATGTACCCTAGTAAAATATTAGATATTAACTTGAAACCGGAAAAAATTCAAATATTGATATTTCCACTGACGAATCCAATGGAGAATGTATGATTAGGATATTAGAAACAACCCCTCCTAATACTGCTTATTCATCTCATATAGGATTCATTTCCCTTACAAATATATGCAGTAATGAAAAATTAGTTTTAAAGAATATGGCAACATTTTTACCAAATATATTAGCTCGAGATACTGGCACAAACTTCATTTCTAAAAATTCTCTAGGGAATATTACCCATAATATAATTTTTTTGGCTGAAATGAAAGATCACAACGAGTTTATTGAGTCCATAAAACAACCAAATTAACAAAGTAAAATAAATTAAAAAAAATGACTTCAAAATCAACCTTGGATATTATTAATCTTAATGATGCCCTTAAAAATAAAAAATATAAAAAAGCTTTTCAAATTTATTTAGACTTTGAAAAATCTATTCTAAAAACACTCTTTGTAAATGAAATTAAAATTATACCCGAAAATGAAAATAGTCCAGAGAGACTAAACCCATTTCCTTTGATAATATGTTCAACGCTGTTCAAATTAGCATTACAAGAAGATAAGAAAAATGATATGAAAGAATTTAAACCGAAAGAAAATCTTCAAAAATTAAATGAATTCTTTAAAAATACCGATAATATTGACCAAATAGTAGGTTCATCCCTCATTAACGATTTACTAACCAACCTTATACATTGTGCAATCAGTGAACTTGAAAACGAAAATATGGATGAACCCAATCTCATGGACAGAATTTTTGGTGTATATAAATTATTTGAACAGTTTCTATTTGCCCTTGAACGTAGTCATCTTTATACACCATTTTCAATCAACACTCAATTGATTTACCTTTGTTTTCTGTTATGCAAACGCATGAATGAACTCATAAAAAGTTGTGTAAATATGAATACAATCTCTAATTCAAAAATAAATGAAATTCAAAACACATTTCAAAATAATGTAAACCAATTGGAAAACAATAATAAATTTTGTATACAACAGTTACATGAACATTATCAATGGCAACTAAAAAACTCTCAAGAAATTTATAAAAGCAACATTGAAGAAATTTACAGAAAAACAGAGGAAAGTAAAAATGAATTATGGAAAAGGGTTAACCTTTCAACTATTGACACTATACATGAACAAGAATTAATGTTAAATAACCAACTTGAATTAATAGAAAAAATCATATCCGAAATAAAAACGTATGGAATGAATGATGATGATGATGATGAATTAACACAAGATGACTAACGATCATTGAGTCCTAGGGTTACAAACCAATCGCTCTTTGACCATTCCAATGTCAGCTGAACACCATATTGTTGCTTCTCCAGCCGGGATTCTGCCTTAGAAGCTTTCAGGCATAATCCCACGAGTACTTACTTAATCAAACTTATAGAAATATAAAATAGATATTAATAGTACTACCATCATTAAGTTGAAATTTGTATCCATATAAGGGGACGGCATTGTCTACTTCTGATCATATTACTATTTTCTACCTTGTTTCTATTTATCAATGATAACTGATCGTTTTCAAGCATAATAATATAGTAGTCACTGTTTATACTTCTTTTGTTTTGTATAGTCGGAGTTGCTACTATCCCAAAGATTTCTCTTTCACAGAAACATATTAAGGATAAGAGAGCTGTGTCCCCATATGATGGGTACTGGTCTAATTTCCCTGGTGTGGATGAATCTGTTCCATTATTATGATTATAATTATTATTGGTTTTGCCGTTTAAGCCTTTAGAACGAATAAACATATCAATATCATTTATTTGATGAGGGGGTATATTGAAAGCCCCAAATTCTTTCACCACGTCATATATGGTATAAGGTTTGATAGATATGAGTCGACTGTATTGCTGTTTGACTATTCCATCATCATAATTTGTCTTATAACTCTTTCTTTTCCTTCCCAAAGCATTATAAACAGCCCAGTTATCTATCAGTATGGCTCTCATATCTGAATATTTAGGGTATTTATTGACAATATATTTATATGACTTACTAACACCATATTTATTTTTAGATAAAACACAGTCATAATACGTTAAAATATGGGTAAAATATTGACACATGTTCAATAAAGTTAAAACATTTTGAATATATGATCGTTTTCCTGCTGTCCATAAAATAAGAATATTGTGTTTGTTGGTGGCTTTCATATAATCTAACATCTCATATAAAAATGGCCGTGTATATACTGAGGGAAAACTATCTGACAAATTCAGTTGTAAATGTTGTTGTTCATCATATATGGCTAATGTATTATCGAAATCAAAAACAAGAAGAGCTGGTGCTCTTTTTTCCTCGTTAAGATATCGTACATATTTATAAAAAAACATATCTTGAGTAAAATCTTCAGTATCTAACATTTGTTTACTGTTAAAATAATTATTAATATTATCATCATTATTATTATTATTATTACTATTGTCATCATTGTTTATTGGTGACAATATATCAGTAGTAATTGTAGATGTTGCAGTGGATGTAGTTGTTGTTGTTGTTGTTGTTATTGTTGACGTAGTGTCACTAGTTGTAATAATTACATTAGTATCACTAGTTATATCAGAAGGAAAATATGATAAAAGTGGCTTTGTAGTCATATTCCACGACATTGTTTTCTTATTTTTTAAAAATTAATTAAATTGTTATTAAATTGTTTTTTTTATTGGTCTTTGAAGGTAACAATTGGTAACATGGGATGCCCGAATAATGTGGAAGGAACATGTTTTATTACTTCTTCAATGAAATGTTTGTTAGAGTGTCGCATTTTCTCAGTGGGAAGTATATTTTTATCAAGTAAACATTTTAAATGAATCATGGCATGAACAATAATAACACAGACGTTAAGAGCTGGCATTCCCATTCCATTTAGACTAGTGTTGAACATTTCTCCATTAGACATATTTACAAATGTATTATATAAAATACGATGGGAACCTAACACCTTATATCGTTTATCAGCTCCAGGCATAACCAAACTATAAGCATCTGGGCCACTTACAAGAGACCGATCATTATCCTTGTTTATATAATTTTTATCATCATCTGTTTTTGTTTTATATATGTTTATTAATTCATTTATTGAATAAAAAATATACACATTATTAGTAGTATTGTCCAAATAAAGATTAATATACTCACAATCTTGAGGATAGAGGAGTTTACCATTTTGATCTCTATCACCTTCTAACGCCAAATTCAAAATTTCCTTATTTACTTCTAATACATTTTCCTTATAGTCGATAAAATGATAATTTAGTGGGGGTGATCTTAAATTGTTTTGAATTTCAAACCAACCCTCAAACAAATATTGATCAGCAGCTCCAAACAATTTTTCAATTGTTCTAGACATAAGTTGCTGAGCCACATGTCCCATAAATCTAATCCATTTATGATAAACTTTATTTATAATAAATTGAGCACTTTCATGTGTATAAATTAAAGCTGTTATTGGTTCAGCTTTAATGATGTTACTCTTACCTAAACACTCCTCAATATACTGTAAACGTCTTTCAACTCTAGCTATTCGCGTTCTTTCCTCTAAATCATAATCATCAATATAAACATCCCTATTAAAGTGATTTTTCTCGTTTTTAATGTGACCATCTCGGTTTACACGATATGCGTCACTAGAGGGTAAGAGTCCACCTGCTGTTTTGACAAATGGTATGCGGTATCGACGTTGTTGTTGTTGTTGTTGTTGTTGAGATTTTCTTCGATTTTGTTCACTTTTTCTTTCACTAGTTGTTCTTGGTGTTGGTGTTGGTGTTGGTTTAGATTCTGTTGCTGTTGTTGCAGCTGTTTTGTTTTTCTAATTTTATTATTAGATTCTTCATTTTCACTGGGACTGTAAATTCCTCCTTTTGATGGGAAATATGCCATTGAGACAAAATTTTCAATTTTTTCTTTTTCCTCTTTCTCTTTTTTTTAAAGAGGCTATTATTATTATTATTATTATTATTATTATTATTATTATTATTATTATTCATTTTTAACTATAAAGAAAACCTTAAGAGTGAAAATAATATCTAGGAATAAATTAAAATTCAAAAGAAGTCGTATCACGTGATTATATTATTTTTAAAATTATTTCAGAACTACAACAGAAAGGTGTTCACCTGCTGAAACCTCATGCGTGTACTGAGGTAAGTACAATTCAACCCTTCCTCTTTCTCCTAGCATCAGGTCAGCACAGGTGGTGGTGTAAGAGCAGTATGATTGAAGTTGGTCTTTGGAGCGCCGCTACTCTGTGATAACTCAAGGAGGTGACAGTCTTTACTGAGCCTCCATTCTCCACCTCGAGAGTGCTGGTCTTTGCCTCGGGAGTGCTGGTCTTTGCCTCGGGAGTGCTGGTCTTTGCCTCGGGAGTGCTGGTCTTTACTGCGCCTCCATTCTCCGCCTCGGGAGTACTGGTCTTTGCCTCGGGAGTGCTGGTCTTTACTGCACCTCCATTCTCCGCCTCGGGAGTGCTGGTCTTTACTGCGCCTCCATTCTCCGCCTCGGGAGTGCTGGTCTTTGCTGCGTCTGCTGCGCTGTCGCTCTATGCCTCGGGAGTGTTGGTCTTTACTGCGCCTGCTGCGCTGTCGCTCTGTGCCTCGGGAGTGTTGGTCTTTGCTGCGCCTGCTGCGCTGTCGCTCTGTGCCTCGGGAGTGTTGTCGCTCTGTGCCTCAGGAGTGTTGGTCTTTACTGCGCCTGCTGCGCTGTCGCTCTGTGCCTCGGGAGTGTTGTCGCTCTGTGCCTCGGGAGTGTTGGTCTTTGCTGCGCCTGCTGCGCTGTCGCTCTGTGCCTCGAGAGTGTTGGTCTTTGCTGCGCTGTCGCTCTGTGCCTCGAGAGTGTTGGTCTTTGCTACGCCGATGTTCTGTGCCTCGGGAGTGCTGGTCTTTGCTACGCCTACTGCACCTGCACCGGCGCTCTGTGCCTCGGGATTGTTGGTCCTTGCTGTCCCCCTCGAATTGTAATCTCATATCAAATCGTACCACATTTACCTTATAAGATGACAAAAAAAATAAAAAATCACAATCTTATGACAAATCACAATCTTATGAAAATTTGTAATGAGGAGTCTCAGATGATGATATAGAGTTATTTTTTTTTTTTTTTTTTTTTTTTTTTTTTTACCTCATCCATGACTAGAGGTTCCTGTTCCCCCATTTGTAGAAAAGTTTCTATTCCAGCACTGAAACTCTGAGTGTCCATAAAGATTAATGATATCTGTTGAAATGAAAAACTATATGTTTTAATAATACTTTTTACACTTTTACATATATATATATAGTATATATATACGAACTCCAAGCGAGGTCTTTTCCCTTCACAGTGGAGAACTAATATAAGGAATATAAGGTTGAGGGTTGTCTTATATATCATACATGGCCATGTAGCCAATAATTTTCAATTTTATAATTTTCTTCTATCTGACTTTGGGGAAGTTAAAGTTATTGTGGATGAGGAAAAAGAGAGAGAATGAGAGAGAGAGAGAGAGAGATAGAGAGAAAGAGAGAAAGAGAGAGAGAGAGAGAGAGAGAGAGAGAGAGAGAGAGGCTTTATACACCTGCAGGGACAATGATATCTAAACCAGCAACGTATCACCTTCTTCTGCTGGAAATTCTTCACATATTTTTATCCATCCACCAGCTCTCGTCACAAATGGTGCCACTTTTTCACTGGCATATTTGCTCATAAATGTTGCTATTTTTTCGCTCAAGTCCTCCATATTTTTGTCTTTGCAATACAAAGCCATCTGTCCACCAAAAGCATATAGTGCAATTATCCTGCCCCAAGTAATAGCCATCTTTTCACCTTCAAATAGTTCATTGAAAACTCCAACAAATGTCACATATCCAGTGTCATGAGTAATGTCCAATTTTTTAAATATTCCCTTAAATTGTTTTTCGTGACTGTGCACCATCGTCTTGATACATCTGAGGAGTGTTTCTTCAACTTTATCATTAGTTGTCGCCTTTGTCTTCTCCATCAGTGAAAACACAATATACTTGGCTAAACTCTCCGCCTTATTCTCCACGCTCTCTCCTTTCAGTGAAACTTCGGCAATATTAGCTTCATTCTGGTTACATCTTTCTACATTAGGCTCCTGTGTGTGATTACCTCTAATCATGGACAATGATAGTGGTCGTTACCCTGCACCAAAATCATATACAATAAGTTAGGATATAGCTTCTCTCTATATATATATATAATACATTTACCCCCCCCCCCCCCAAAAAAAAAAAGAGTGTCAAATTGTTTTCCATAAATTACAACATAAACAAATAATGATTACCCGAAAAATAGTGTACCTGTCTATAAATAAAAAATAATAATGATATATATTTGTTTGATAGCTATATAAAGGAGTTGTATGGGAAAGGAGATTAACACAAGTTCCTACCTACCCCTGAGTCTACTTAGTCTTTCCAAATAAGTAATTAAAAATGGTAATTTACGAAAATACCACTTTGGTGTTAACGGAACAGAGTACATTCTCAGTAGAAGTTAGTGAAAATGTAATAAATAATAATAATGATGAATATTTTATTATTATCTTACATTATTCAATAACTTCTTTTGTTTTGTTAATGATAATATATTATGTATATTTGATGTCATATGATTGGTGTATTCAAAAATATAATGAATATTTAGAGAATAATTATAAGAAGAAAAAGGAGTATGCATATCAACAGACTATATAATAACATTATATAATGTTTCCTCATCAGTGTACTGTTTGTTACTTACTATAATCATTTAATATGGATCTAATTAATACATATCAACAGCTATTATCAAATATTGTATGTTCTCCTTTAAATGGATATAAAAAAAGAAACAGAGTTCACAGACTCTAGCTCCAGTCCCCCATTTTGGTTCATACAAAAAATCATGTAGAAAATCATGATTTCATGTAGAAAATCATGATTTCTAAATCTTCAAAACCTAATTTCTAGCATCTAATTATTACTAACACCCAAGAGGTCATGTCCTCTGCCTTCATTAACCATTAATAAAAAGTCTACGGTTTACGAACTCCACAGTAATTATTCTTTACATCCTTTCTGGTCTTATAATTATATAAAGTTACACCAGTTAGTTTCTTTAATAATTTCTTCTTCTTCTTCAGGTGTCAAATCGTTAGTTATATGAAATATTTCTCTGATTTCTTCTGCTGTCAATTTTTTAATAATATTGGCAAACATTTTGATTCCTTTATCAGTTAGATCTTTAATATTTAAGTAATCAGCTGCCAAAATTATTGGCAACAATGTATCTTGTTCAAAAAAATCAAAATCCCATTTTGAAAATGACATTATAGAACTATCATTATTATTGTGATGGTAACCACACCATTCAATTATTTTTTTTTAAATAATAGTGTTTACATTTGGAAGAGGAATAGCTTCATCATTGGTATCATCACTCAAATCATTTAAAATGGTTTTTATAACACCACTCTGTCTGATAATATCATATTCTACTTCAAAAATATCACCATCACTACTTTGCAGTTTTATGATTGAATAAGGAGGAGGAGGAGGATGTGGTAGAGAGGAATAAGAACTTGTTGCCATTATTTATTTCAGACTTTCTTGACTCAGTTGTAGAAGAGAAATACCCCAAATGAGGGATTTCATAAAATCTGAGGGTTGAAATGAATCGTGTTGTAGTTCTTGGTTGATCGGTAAATGCTTTGAGTGAAAGACTGCAATAGAAAATGTATTTTCATTAAGATGAGACTTGGGAAAATATTGAATGATATAATGAGAACCGAGAAGTTTTAAACTTGCTTCTTTATCATTAAGATATTTTTTACTTTTATTTACTAATTGATGTGGATCCCACTTACCCTTTAGATTTTTAGATTGAAGCTGAGAAGAAGGTATCACCAATATGGGTTCTAAGAGCAAAAAGAGAATAGATGACCAATGATAAGCTACTACTAAACCACTGTCAGCAAGACTGAAGATACTAATAGGGTGGGGTAAATTAAAAACAGGTGGTATTTTAGGTTTTAGCATTGTAGTTGCAATCCAACCTGGATTGGTAACAATTTCAGAAAAATTAGAAATCGAGGTTGGAATAACCCAAGTGCATGGCAAATCACTGGTGAAAAATGAGAAAGATACTAACCCTTTCTTTTTTTTCAAAATATCATAACCTAAGAGCAAGAGTCCTGGTAATTGGCGTAGTCGGCATCTTCCTGCTATATATTCATTATGATTATGGTTTTTATCATTAGAGAGTGAATTATATATTTGGCTACAATATTTGAGAAACATGGTAACAATTTGATAAAATCCTTTATTGTCATGTAGTGGAAGGTAATAATATTCATCAAATTTTGAATTATTCTCTGAGGAATTATTAATACTCCACGACCAACTGTCATAGGAAAAAGGCATATAACTGAAAGCACATTCTTTTAAGGAATTAACTTCTTTTTGACATATAAACATTCTCTATTTTTTTAATATTTTTTTTATATTGCTGATCTTTAGGTAACAAAATAACAAATAAAACAGCTATATATTTTATTATGTTATATTTATAACAATTACAAAATTGACTAAAAATATTGACTAAAAATAGAATATATAACTAACTACATACATAATGAATCAAGTAACCCTAAACAAAACCATGAACACTCTGACATTGTTTGTTTTTTAATATCTTTAACTATTTTCAAAATAATTATTTTTTCTTCTTCTGTATAATTAGCAAGTGTTTTTTTAGAGAACTTGGCTAAATTTCTAAGGGAAACAACATTTATTTGACCATTATATTTATGGTTACATTTATATACCATCTCATTAAGTAAACTCATATAAAGCCAAGAATTAGACATTTCTTGTTTAATACCATTTACAATTTGAGGATAATACTTAATCTCTTTTTTGTGGTCGTTTATAAATTCAAAACTGGATGCATGCCAAGACATTTTATGTAGATTCTGTAGTGTGTAAGCTAAAGATGCTACAAGTGATAATTTATTTATTTCATATGCACCAATAATATTGGGGTGTAAAAAAAATAATCTAGTTCGTTACTCATCTTTTGATAAATTTCTTGGCATAGATGTCGTTGGTAACTTATCATTTCAAAATGTATTTGAATTTTGACTTTATTCCATAAAAAATGGGTAAATTCCTCAACCTTAATATAAACTTTTTTATCCGTTTCAATTGTTTTGTCTTTTATACGAGGAATAAATTTTAAATCAGTATTATTTATATATTTTTCTTTAATGGCTTTTGTTAACAACAAATCTTCAATTTCTTTTTGGACATAAGTTGGAATAAGTGGGGTAGCACATAACTCCCATACCATATCTCTAATACACATATCAAAATTGATCATTGAAGAATATTTGTTCATAAATCTATCCTTTAATTCTGGTGTAAGAAACATAGAAGTAAAATTATCTATTTCAGAATTAGGTATTATTTCATATATTTCAACCATTTTTGTTACTTATTCTTCAGCTCCTCTTTGTGTTAATGGTTCATATACATACTTCTTTTATACTATATACTACTACCCATCTAATAATGTAAATATACTACTACCCATCTAATAATGTAAATCTCTATGACTTTCAAAATATCCAATTTCTCATATAAATTAATTATCCCATATAATATTTAGGATCTTAATTCTTTTTTCTCTTGTTCCAAAATATACAATTTCTCATTTATATTATTCAATAACGTATTTATTTTCTTAATGTTTTGTTCTCTATTACTTTCCATAACAATATCCAATCTTTCATTTATAAAATTCAACCTGTTATTTAGGATATTAATTCTTCCGTCTACAATAGCAAATTGTCTTGATATAACTTTATCATGTAAACAACAACACCCAATATATTTTTCTTTTACTTGGATATTTTTGGGATTAATCTTTTCTATAAAATTTCCAGATTTTGGTTTAGCTTCTTCATTTACCTCTTGATTTTGTTCTTCTTTAGAAAACGTCCGTTTTCGCTTCTTCCCACCTTCTTGGGACGTCTGTCGGTCTTCAATGGGGCCTCCTGTTCTTTTAAGTTGGTTACACTTTTCCGGGGCTCTAGATTTTGTTCTTTAGAAGACTTCTTCCCGTCTTCTTGGGACGTCTGTCGGTCTTCAATGGGGCCTCCTGTCCTTCTTAAGTTGGTTACACTTTTCCGGGGCTCTAGATTTTGTTCTTTAGAAGACTTCTTCCCGTCTTCTTGGGCCGTCTGTCGGTCTTCAATGGGGCCTCCTGTCCTTCTTAAGTTGGTTACACTTTTCCGGGGCTCTAGATTTTGTACTTTAGAAGACTTCTTCCCGTCTTCTTGGACCGTCTGTCGGTCTTCAATGGGGCCTCCTGTCCTTCTTAAGTTGGTTACACTTTTCCGGGGCTCTAGATTTTGTACTTTAGAAGACTTCTTCCTGTCTTCTTGGGCCGTCTGTCGGTCTTCAATGGGGCCTCCTGTTCTTCTTAAGTTGGTTACACTTTTCCGGGGCTCTAGATTTTGTTCTTTAGAAGACTTCTTCAAAACAAAGTTTTTTTTTTTAAATTTGTCCATTTTCACATGTTTCTTCTGGAGGTGGTTATTATTTCATTCACCCGATGATTCTGGAAATGAAGCATTAATTTAAAAATATAATTTATATATTTTTATCTCAACTATTATATAAGAACTTACAAAAGCTTATTTTTTATACAATATTATGGGTCTTCATTTCTTCAACAAATGTTTAACTAATACCAAGATAATGTTAACTGTTCAAAATGACAAAGAGCTAAATCAATATTTAAAGAAATTCTTTCCTTCAGGTCTTAGCCATTTAAAATATATTGGGATTGATGGTTCAGTTTTTTTCCATGCACATACCATAAAAGGGAAACAAGTTGGAACAATTGATATGAATGCTACAGCCCAAAAAGTATGTAATATAATTTGTGCCTATTGTGATATTCTCATGAATTTACTAAGTAACAATAACACCGATGATGATGATGATCATAATACTAATACTAATACTAATAATAAGGGAAGAACTTGTAATAATATGATAATACACTTTGTTATGGATGGAAAGTCTCTCTTTACAAAAATCGTAGCAATCAACAAAAATCTGACCCCTTTTCCATTCTTTCTCCCCATGAAAAATTATCCTTAGAAAAATGTACAATTGCAATGATAAAAAAAAATGGACATTCAACATCCTAATATCATATTTCTATTATCAACTGAATCATTACCTTTTGATCAACGAAATGAGGGTGAAATAACTCTATTTCGTTTTATTAATAAAATTTTAATAAAAATTCCCGTTACATAATTATAAGTAATGACTCTGATATATCAGCAATGTACATTCTTCGAGAGGATGATCGTGTTATGTTGTTATCCCACCATATAATGGACAATCATGCATTGGATTAAACAATTATAATCATATTATGGTTAAATTAAATATAAATTCTCAACAACTATTTAGTTTAACAGTATTGTATTTTATATTTTTTGGAAGTGACTATAATTTAGGTCTCATATCTTGTTGGACAATCAGTAAACATGACATTTAAAAAACGCCATTTTACATGAAGAAACAATCTTGTTTCAATTTTTAATCAAATGAAAAGATGTCG
>NW_027189149.1:2234395-2264360 GCF_040958095.1 Procambarus clarkii | reverse complement strand
TCGTAATATTACCATTTTTAATTACTTATTTGGAAAGACTAAGGAGACTCAGGGGTAGGCAGGAACTTGTGTTAATCTCCTTTCCCATACAACTCCTTTATATAGCTATCAAACAATATATATCATTATTATTTTTTATTTATAGACAGGTACACTATTTTTCGGGTAATCATTATTTGTTTATGTTGTAATTTATGGAAAACAATTTGACACTCTTTTTTTTTTTTTTGGGGGGGGGGTAAATGTATTATATATATAGAGAGAGAGAAGCTTATATCCTAACTTATTGTATATGATTTGGGTGCAGGTGACGACCACTATCATTTGTCCATGATTAGAGGTAATCACACACAGGAGCCTAATGTAGAAAGATGTAACCAGAATGAAGCTAATATTGCCGAAGTTTCCTGAAAGGAGAGAGCGTGGAGAATAAGGCGGAGAGGTTAGCCAAGTATATTGTGTTTTTCACTGATGGAGAAGACAAAGGCGACAACTAATGATAAAGTTGAAGAAACACTCCTCAGATGTATCAAGACGATGGTGCAGTCACGAAAAACAATTTTAAGGGAATATTTTAAAAAATTGGACATTACTCATGACACTGGATATGTGACATTTGTTGGAGTTTTCAATGAACTATTTGAAGGTGAAAAGATGGCTATTACTTGGGGCAGGATAATTGCACTATATGCTTTTGGTGGACAGATGGCTTTGTATTGCAAGACAAAAATATGGAGGACTTGAGCGAAAAAATAGTAACATTTATGAGCAAATATGCCAGTTTAATAGTGGCACCATTTGTGACGAGGGCTGGTGGATGGATAAAAATATGTGAAGAATTTCCAGCAGAAGAAGGTGATACGTTGCTGGTTTAGATATCATTGTCCCTGCAGGTGTATAAAGCCTCTCTCTCTCTCTCTCTCTCTCTCTCTCTCTCTCTCTCTCTCTCTCTCTCTCTCTCTCTCTCTCTCTCTCTCTCTCTCTCTCTCTCTCTCTCTCTCTCTCTCTCTCTCTCTCTCTCTCTCTCTCTCTCTCTCTCTCTCTCTCTCTCTCTCTCTCTCTCTCTCTCTCTCTCTCTCTCTCTCTCTCTCTCTCTCTCTCTCTCTCTCTCTCTCTCTCTCTCTCTCTCTCTCTCTCTCTCTCTCTCTCTCTCTCTCTCTCTCTCTCTCTCTCTCTCTCTCTCTCTCTCTCTCTCTCTCTCTCTCTCTCTCTCTCTCTCTCTCTCTCTCTCTCTCTCTCTCTCTCTCTCTCCTCTCTCTCTCTCTCTCTCTCTCTCTCTCTCTCTCTCTCTCTCTCTCTCTCTCTCTCTCTCTCTCTCTCTCTCTCTCTCTCTCTCTCTCTCTCTCTCCTCTCTCTCTCTCTCTCTCTCTCTCTCTCTCTCTCTCTCTCTCTCTCTCTCTCTCTCTCTCTCTCTCTCTCTCTCTCTCTCTCTCTCTCTCTCTCTCTCTCTCTCTCTCTCTCTCTCTCTCTCTCTCTCTCTCTCTCTCTCTCTCTCTCTCTCTCTCTCTCTCTCTCTCTCTCTCTCTCTCTCTCTCTCTCTCTCTCTCTCTCTCTCTCTCTCTCTCTCTCTCTCTCTCTCTCTCTCTCTCTCTCTCTCTCTCTCTCTCTCTCTCTCTCTCTCTCTCTCTCTCTCTCTCTCTCTCTCTCTCTCTCTCTCTCTCTCTCTCTCTCTCTCTCTCTCTCTCTCTCTCTCTCTCTCTCTCTCTCTCTCTCTCTCTCTCTCTCTCTCTCTCTCATTCTCTCTCTTTTTCCTCATCCACAATAACTTGAACTTCCCCAAAATCAGATAGAAGAAAATTATAAAGTTGAAAATTATTGGCTACATGGCCATGTATGATATAAGACAACCCTCAACCTTATATTCCTTATATTAGTTCTCCACTGTGAAGGGAAGAGACCTCGCTTGGAGTTCGTATATATATATACTATATATTGTAAAAGTGTAAAAAGTATTATTAAAACATATAGTTTTTCATTTCAACAGATATCATTAATCTTTATGGACACTCAGAGTTTCAGTGCTGGAATAGAAACTTTTCTACAAATGGGGGAACAGGAACCTCTAGTCATGGATGAGGTAAAAAAAAAAAAAAAAAAAAAAAAAAAAATAACTCTATATCATCATCTGAGACTCCTCATTACAAATTTTCATAAGATTGTGATTTGTCATAAGATTGTGATTTGTCATAAGATTGTGATTTTTTATTTTTTTTGTCATCTTATAAGGTAAATGTGGTACGATTTGATATGAGATTACAATTCGAGGGGGACAGCAAGGAACAACACTCCCGAGGCACAGAGCGCCGGTGCAGGTGCAGTAGGCGCAGCAAAGACCAGCACTCCCGAGGCACAGAACATCGGCGTAGCAAAGACCAACACTCTCGAGGCACAGAGCGACAGCGCAGCAAAGACCAACACTCCCGAGGCACAGAGCGACAGCGCAGCAGGCGCAGCAAAGACCAACACTCCCGAGGCTCAGAGCGACAACACTCCCGAGGCACAGAGCGACAGCGCAGCAGGCGCAGTAAAGACCAACACTCCCGAGGCACAGAGCGACAACACTCCCGAGGCACAGAGCGACAGCGCAGCAGGCGCAGCAAAGACCAACACTCCCGAGGCACAGAGCGACAACACTCCCGAGGCACAGAGCGACAGTGCAGCAGGCGCAGCAAAGACCAACACTCCCGAGGCATAGAGCGACAGCGCAGCAGACGCAGCAAAGACCAGCACTCCCGAGGCGGAGAATGGAGGCGCAGTAAAGACCAGCACTCCCGAGGCGGAGAATGGAGGCGCAGTAAAGACCAGCACTCCCGAGGCAAAGACCAGCACTCCCGAGGCGGAGAATGGAGGCGCAGTAAAGACCAGCACTCCCGAGGCAAAGACCAGCACTCCAGAGGCAAAGACCAGCACTCTCGAGGTGGAGAATGGAGGCTCAGTAGAGACTGTCACCTCCTTGAGTTATCACAGAGTAGCGGCGCTCCAAAGACCAACTTCAATCATACTGCTCTTACACCACCACCTGTGCTGACCTGATGCTAGGAGAAAGAGGAAGGGTTGAATTGTACTTACCTCAGTACACGCATGAGGTTTCAGCAGGTGAACACCTTTCTGTTGTAGTTCTGAAATAATTTTAAAAATAATATAATCACGTGATACGACTCCTTTTGAATTTTAATTTATTCCTAGATATTATTTTCACTCTTAAGGTTTTCTTTATAGTTAAAAATGAATAATAATAATAATAATAATAATAATAATAATAATAATAATAGCCTCTTTAAAAAAAAGAGAAAGAGGAAAAAGAAAAAATTGAAAATTTTGTCTCAATGGCATATTTCCCATCAAAAGGAGGAATTTACAGTCCCAGTGAAAATGAAGAATCTAATAATAAAATTAGAAAAAACAAAACAGCTGCAACAACAGCAACAGAATCTAAACCAACACCAACACCAACACCAAGAACAACTAGTGAAAGAAAAAGTGAACAAAATCGAAGAAAATCTCAACAACAACAACAACGTCGATACCGCATACCATTTGTCAAAACAGCAGGTGGACTCTTACCCTCTAGTGACGCATATCGTGTAAACCGAGATGGTCACATTAAAAACGAGAAAAATCACTTTAATAGGGATGTTTATATTGATGATTATGATTTAGAGGAAAGAACGCGAATAGCTAGAGTTGAAAGACGTTTACAGTATATTGAGGAGTGTTTAGGTAAGAGTAACATCATTAAAGCTGAACCAATAACAGCTTTAATTTATACACATGAAAGTGCTCAATTTATTATAAATAAAGTTTATCATAACTGGATTAGATTTATGTGACATGTGGCTCAGCAACTTATGTCTAGAACAATTGAAAATTTGTTTGGAGCTGCTGATCAATATTTCTTTGAGGGTTGGTTTGAAATTCAAAAAAATTTAAGATCACCCCCACTAAATTATCATTTTATCGACTATAAGGAAAATGTATTAGAAGTAAATAAGGAAATTTTGAATTTGGTGTTAGAAGGTGATAGAGATCAAAATGGTAAACTCCTCTATCCTCAAGATTGTGAGTATATTAATCTTTATTTGGACAATACTACTAATAATGTGTATATTTATTATTCAATAAATGAATTAATAAACATATATAAAACAAAAACAGATGATGATAAAAATTATATAAACAAGGATAATGATCGGTCTCTTGTAAGTGGCCTAGATGCTTATAGTTTGGTTATGCCTGGAGCTGATAAACGATATAAGGTGTTAGGTTCCCATCGTATTTTATATAATACATTTGTAAATATGTCTAATGGAGAAATGTTCAACACTAGTCTAAATGGAATGGGAATGTCAGCTCTTAACGTCTGTGTTATTATCGTTCATGCCATGATTCATTTAAAATGTTTACTTGATAAAAATATACTTCCCACTGAGAAAATGCGACACTCTAACAAACATTTCATTGAAGAAGTAATAAAACATGTTCCTTCCACATTATTCGGGCATCCCATGTTACCAATTGTTACCTTCAAAGACCAATAAAAAAACAATTTAATAACAATTTAATTAATTTTTAAAAAATAAGAAAACAATGTCGTGGAATATGACTACAAAGCCACTTTTATCATATTTTCCTTCCGATATAACTAGTGATACTAATGTAATTATTACAACTAGTGACACTACGTCAACAATAACAACAACAACAACAACTACATCCACTGCAACATCTACAATTACTACTGATATATTGTCACCAATAAACAATGATGACAATAGTAATAATAATAATAATGATGATAATATTAATAATTATTTTAACAGTAAACAAATGTTAGATACTGAAAATTTTACTCAAGATATGTTTTTTTATAAATATGTACGATATCTTAACGAGGAAAAAAGAGCACCAGCTCTTCTTGTTTTTGATTTCGATAATACATTAGCCATATATGATGAACAACAACATTTACAACTGAATTTGTCAGATAGTTTTCCCTCAGTATATACACGGCCATTTTTATATGAGATGTTAGATTATATGAAAGCCACCAACAAACACAATATTCTTATTTTATGGACAGCAGGAAAACGATCATATATTCAAAATGTTTTAACTTTATTGAACATGTGTCAATATTTTACACATATTTTAACGTATTATGACTGTGTTTTATCTAAAAATAAATATGGTGTTAGTAAGTCATATAAATATATTGTCAATAAATACCCTAAATATTCAGATATGAGAGCCATACTGATAGATAACTGGGCTGTTTATAATGCTTTGGGAAGGAAAAGAAAGAGTTATAAGACAAATTATGATGATGGAATAGTCAAACAGCAATACAGTCGACTCATATCTATCAAACCTTATACCATATAAGACGTGGTGAAAGAATTTGGGGCTTTCAATATACCCCCTCATCAAATAAATGATATTGATATGTTTATTCGTTCTAAAGGCTTAAACGGCAAAACCAATAATAATTATAATCATAATAATGGAACAGATTCATCCACACCAGGAAAATTAGACCAGTACCCATCATATGGGGACACAGCTCTCTTATCCTTAATATGTTTCTGTGAAAGAGAAATCTTTGGGATAGTAGCAACTCCGACTATACAAAACAAAAGAAGTATAAACAGTGACTACTATATTATTATGCTTGAAAACGATCAGTTATCATTGATAAATAGAAACAAGGTAGAAAATAGTAATATGATCAGAAGTAGACAATTCCGTCCCCTTATATGGATACAAATTTCAACTTAATGATGGTAGTACTATTAATATCTATTTTATATTTCTATAAGTTTGATTAAGTAAGTACTCGTGGGATTATGCCTGAAAGCTTCTAAGGCAGAATCCCGGCTGGAGAAGCAACAATATGGTGTTCAGCTGACATTGGAATGGTCAAAGAGCGATTGGTTTGTAACCCTAGGACTCAATGATCGTTAGTCATCTTGTGTTAATTCATCATCATCATCATCATTCATTCCATACGTTTTTATTTCGGATATGATTTTTTCTATTAATTCAAGTTGGTTATTTAACATTAATTCTTGTTCATGTATAGTGTCAATAGTTGAAAGGTTAACCCTTTTCCATAATTCATTTTTACTTTCCTCTGTTTTTCTGTAAATTTCTTCAATGTTGCTTTTATAAATTTCTTGAGAGTTTTTTAGTTGCCATTGATAATGTTCATGTAACTGTTGTATACAAAATTTATTATTGTTTTCCAATTGGTTTACATTATTTTGAAATGTGTTTTGAATTTCATTTATTTTTGAATTAGAGATTGTATTCATATTTACACAACTTTTTATGAGTTCATTCATGCGTTTGCATAACAGAAAACAAAGGTAAATCAATTGAGTGTTGATTGAAAATGGTGTATAAAGATGACTACGTTCAAGGGCAAATAGAAACTGTTCAAATAATTTATATACACCAAAAATTCTGTCCATGAGATTGGGTTCATCCATATTTTCGTTTTCAAGTTCATTGATTGCACAATGTATAAGGTTGGTTAGTAGATCGTTAATGAGGGATGAACCTACTATTTGGTCAATATTATCGGTATTTTTAAAGAATTCATTTAATTTTTGAAGATTTTCTTTCGGTTTAAATTCTTTCATATCATTTTTCTTATCTTCTTGTAATGCTAATTTGAACAGCGTTGAACATATTATCAAAGGAAATGGGTTTAGTCTCTCTGGACTATTTTCATTTTCGGGTATAAATTTTAATTTCATTTACAAAGAGTGTTTTTAGAATAGATTTTTCAAAGTCTAAATAAATTTGAAAAGCTTTTTTATATTTTTTATTTTTAAGGGCATCATTAAGATTAATAATATCCAAGGTTGATTTTGAAGTCATTTTTTTTATTTTATTTTACTTTGTTAATTTGGTTGTTTTATGGACTCAATAAACTCGTTGTGATCTTTCATTTCAGCCAAAAAATTTATATTATGGGTAATATTCCCTAGAGAATTTTTAGAAATGAAGTTTGTGCCAGTATCTCGAGCTAATATATTTGGTAAAAATGTTGCCATATTCTTTAAAACTAATTTTTCATTACTGCATATATTTGTAAGGGAAATGAATCCTATATGAGATGAATAAGCAGTATTAGGAGGGGTTGTTTCTAATATCCTAATCATACATTCTCCATTGGATTCGTCAGTGGAAATATCAATATTTGAATTTTTTTCCGGTTTCAAGTTAATATCTAATATTTTACTAGGGTACATTCCCATTGCAATATCGAGAATGGAAACATCATTAATGTTATTTACCACATCCACATTTAGATCATCATTAAATGTATTGAAATGCCGTTTTAAATTATCAGTATTTGAAGTTAAATGACTTTGATACGTTTTAACCATAGGTTTCTCAGTTGCAATATGAGACAGATAAGAAAATTTTGTCTCATGTATAAAAGAAGGGGGATGAATATCTATAGGTCTAACAGGATTTTTGAGCTGTTGTAATACATTGGGTGAACTGGTATTGGTTTGGGTGGATATTTTAGGTTTAAGAGCTCGTTTTAATTGTATACATTCAGTGGATTGATTTTTGGTAGTAGTTGTAGTAAAAATAGCTCTTCCTTGTCTGTTAACAATAAGAATGTTATGCATCGTGAAGATACATCGACCATTGAGAGGCGGTAATTCTTTAAGATCATCGAGGGAGTCAGAAAGAGCAATTGCTATAGCTATATAATCATGAGTCCTATGTGTCGATAATGGTTCACAGTATGACAATCGATTATTTCTTATTTGTAAGAGCCGTTGCTGAGATTTAATTAACTGAGCATAATAAATACTCATTATATTGTTAATATCAAAGATTTTTAAATCCACTGAATTAAAATCATCATTTTTTATAACTTTAATAAATCGTGAAGAAGGAGGAGCGCTTATTCCCTTTTCATTGTCATTCCATTGTTCGTTTTTAATGGACGTTTATAGTAACCGTTTTCCAAAGGATATGGGAGACTTTCTACAAATTTTGTATAAATTTTAGTTAAATCGTCAACATTTATTTCGTTTATTTCGTCTATTATTTCTTTAGTGTTAACCCAAACAATTTTAATATTTTGATCTATGAGATTTGATGGCATAGCTAAAATTTGTAACAAAATGTTGGGATTGGGTAAGATAACATTACCAGGGAAGAAAGATATGTTCTGTGTTTGTTTAATTTGGGGATAAATTTTGTAATTAATACCGAAACTAGATAGAGCATGCCAGAAATATCCTAAATTATAGGTGTGTATTCCAATGTTATTATGACACATTTCATTATAATGAAAATCATTTAAAGTTTCCCGAAAGATTAAACCCATTTTCACATACAAACATGGTTGGCATATGGCAGATAAACTTATATAGGTATTGGATTTGGATAATTTTTCTTGGGCTTTCATATAGAGTTGTTCAAGTTGAAGTAAATAATAATCTTTATCTTCTGTTTTTACATTAGGTAAAATTGCATGTTTACAAATACATTGAGTACCTATCATATTTATTTGTTCTCTAATCATCGTTCTAATTAAATTATGTTGGGGTGAATCATCATTAATTTTAGAAATGATATTAATGACATCAGAATTAACTATCGGATTTTTTATTGAAAGTGATGATGTCGGTGATTGAGGTAAAGATGAAGACATTTATTTACCTTTTTATTTTAATTTATAATAAAAAATATATGAAAATATGAATAGTCCTGTAGGGATTCCAAATACAACCAATCCTGTACAATCACCAAACCCACCATCAAACCCACCACCAAACCAACCAGCACAAAACCAACAAACAAACACCATAACACAACAATCAGTAGTTGGTCTAACTCCGAATTCATCTATAACATCAATAATGGCCAATCCAAAAGTTAATCCAGAAATATCTGAAGTTCTTTCCAAAATTCAAGATATGACTAGATATATCAGTGACCCTAACCAACGTGCTTCTTTCATAAAAGCTTTGGGTCAACAGTTAAATATGATTGGTAATTCTTCTAAATGTGTTTGTATTCACGCTCTATTTCCTGACCTAAAATATGAAGAAAAAGATTATCATTTACAACAAATTGAAGATTTGTATAGAAAAGCACGGGAAAAACCAGTACATAATATTTATAAAAGTTTGTCTGCTATATGTCCACCCTGTTTATATCTAAAAATGGGTTTGTTATCAACAGACGTGGTGAAAGATTTTAAAGACTCATTTTGTTCCAACAAAACTGGACCTCATAAAACTTATAATTTAGGACCAATGGCTCATGTCTTAACAAGTTATAATGTTAATCAAAAAGTCTATCCTAACATGCAAAATGCTATGAATATATCTTTTCATCCAGGTAATATTCTAATCCCTGATTCAAAAATCTTTTTACAGATGTTAGCTATGCCATCAAATCTCATAGATCAGGGGGTTAAAGTAATTTGGGTTGATACAGAGGAAACTGTTCCTTGCAATAATAATAACATTAAAGACCAATTGGAATGTTATGAAAAGTTTATGAACGCTCTCCCTGCTTCTCTTGATAATGGTTATTACAAAGGTGAGCCTATACCAACTGACAAGAAATTAATAACTTCTCCACCTCATAAATTTGTTAAAGCAGCTAAAAATGAAGAAAATTTAGTTTTACTAAAAATTTTTGATGTAAATTCAGTTTTAAACATATATTATTCTCAACTAATTCAATCACAGCGACGTTTACAAGTGAAAACTATAACAGATAATGATGGAAGTAGATTATATTTGAATCGAACCAATTTTGCTTGTTATGAACCCTTGTCCACACATCGAATACATGATTTTCTAGCCATAGCGGTTGCCCTCTCGAATAATCCGGAAGATCTTAAAAAATACCCTCCACTCAATAATAAGTGTATCACTACTCCACATAATATTCTCATCATTAATAATAAAGGGAAGGCCGTTTTTACTGACAGTACTGAACCTAAATCAACTACAGCCTGTGAAAAATTGAAACGAGGACTTAAAGATGGTACTAAATATCCACCTCATAAACGATTTGTAAATACAGCACATACCATGACACCTAATACAAATCTCAAACCTGGAGATCCTATTAAAACCAGACAGTTTTCCTGACTTAAATACTACCACTTCTCCTGATCTCGCTGATATTGCTATGGAGAAACATATTAATGATTCGGAAATGTTTCGTAAGAATTTAAAAGCAAATATAGACAATTTGAAAAATTACTTTTCAGAGTTTAATGATGACCTGAATAAACCTGTTGATATAAATAATGTTAATTATTCTATTTTTGATATTGCCATTGGAATGTCTCCCTCAAAAATACTCGATATTAATCATAATCTTGCAGGTGAAAAACCCAATGGTATTGATATATTTTCAGACTATCCCGAAAATGGCAAAAATATTCTTGAAATAGCATCGCCTAATGTAGTATATTCAGATCAAATCGGTTTTGTTACTCTCAAGAGCCTATGTTCTAATGAGATGTTAGTATTAAAAAATACCATTGCCCATTTGCAAAATATTATGAATCGCAGTGTTGGGGTATTTAGGAAATTTGAAGTAACACCGGGAAACAACATTACAACTCTTCAACCTAATTATTTAGTACAAATACGAGATCCTTCTGAATATCTTCAAGTTGTTGATAAAACTATAAAAGCAGATACATCCATCCCCAACTTCCAAATAGAACCTCCTAATGATGTACATCATATACCACAAGATTTGTGCGATTCAATGTCATTTAATCAGTATGTAAATTTGTATACCCCACCTAAAACACAAGGATGTATATGGTAATTTATATTATAATTAAAACTTTTCAATTATATTAATAATTTAATATATTGTTTGTTTATTGGCAATTACCCAAAATACTTAGTTGTTGTTTTTTATTTTTTATGAATTACCCTCTAATATTTTTTTTGTTTTGGTTATTATAAAAAAAAATGAACATTTATATATTTGTTGTTGGTATATGTTTACTAATTATTTTATTTTTAATGTGGATGAGAATCCAATCCACAAACAGCGACACCATCTCTCCACAATCAGAAGATGTCAGTGCCACCCTCCCAACAGCACGTGCCACTGTCACCACCTCCACCAGCACTCCAGCTGCTAACGACAGCGGTGCCACTGTCACCACCTCCACCTCCACCAGCACTCCAGCTGCTGACGACAGCGGTGCCACTGTCACCACCTCCACCTCCACCAGCGCTCCAGCTGCTGACGACAGCGGTGCCACTGTCACCACCTCCACCTCCACCAGCGCTCCAGCTGCTGACGACAGCGGTGCCACTGTCACCACCTCCACCAGCACTCCAGCTACTAACGCAGAGACGAGGACTTTGGGGGGTAAGGGGTGGGATTGGGCTCTGGATGGGTGAGGGGAGGGGGGGTGTTAAGGTGGGTCGCCGAAAACGGAGATTCGAACTCAAAAGGCGGGCTAGGATCCGTCCCTGATCCGACACAGAGACAGAACGGAGAGACGACCCACTGTGGCAGGGTGAGGCGTCGAGAGAGTCCTTCCCACAATTTTTTTAATAAATGGCTAAGAATTATTGAACATTGAGAGGTTTCGTTTAGCATATTATAAAAAAAAATAATAGACATATGTAGCAGCCAGAAAGCCACACCTGGACCACTATGCTAGGCCCGACCTGCCCAACGAGGCAAGTTCCCCTGAATCTATATTTTTCCAATTTTCCTCTATGAAGTGATAAATCTGTACATTTCACCATGCACAAGTTAATTAGGTTAGGGGCTAGGTTAGGTTCGGTTCGGTCATATATCTATGTTAGTTTTAACTTAAATTTCCAATAATCAACCCATACATAATGAAATGGACAGATTCATCACTTCACAAGAAAAAAAAATTGAAAAAAATATAAATTCATGAAAACTCGGCCCATCAGGCAAATCGGGTCTTGCACAGTAGGCCAAATACAACGTTCTGGCAACCAGGCACGACATATAAATATATATATATATATATATATATATATATATGTCGTACCTAGTAGCCAGAACTCACTTCTCAGCCTACTATTCAAGGCCCGATTTGCCTAATAAGCCAAGTTTTCCTGAATTAATATATTTTCTCTACGTTTTTTCTTATGAAATGATGAAGCTACCCATTTCATTATGAATGAGGTCAATTTTTTTTTATTGGAGTTAAAATTACCGTAGATATATGACTGAACTTAACCAACCCTACCTAACCTAACCTAACCTATCTTTATAGGTTAGGTTAGGTTAGGTAGCCGAAAAAGTTAGGTTAGGTTAGGTTAGGTAGGTTAGGTAGTCGAGAAACAAATAATTTATGAAAACTTGGCTTAATAGGCAAATTTGGCCTTGCATAGTAGGCTGAGAAGTGCGTTCAGGCTACTAGGTACGACATATATATATATATATATATATATATATGCGAACAAGCCTGAATGGTCCCCAGGACTATATGCGAATGAAAACTCACTTCTGGGGTGTGAGTTTTCATTCATATATATATATATATATATATATATATATATATATATATATATATATATATATATATTTATTTTGGTGGTTGTTATTGTTTTTTGTAATAGGTTTAAATGGGTTTCAGGAGACCTACCCGTTGTTTGTTTCTTCCTCTGTATGTGTCGTTTTACCCACTCACTTAGGATCCATTATTGAGAATAAGGATTTGATGAATATCTCTTTAGTAACTTGTAACTTACATTCGAATTACCATTCTCCCAGAGTTTTTATTATTATTATTATTATTATTATTATTATTATTATTATATTAGGCATACCACCACCTTCAATTAATAAATATACAGTTAGATCTTAGAAATTGTAAACATTATAGAATATGAATTTTGTATATAATATGAATTTTGTATATATCAAATTTAATATATTTCTATTTACAACACACACACACCCACACACACACACACACACACACACACACACACACTGTAGGTTTTTATAATTATAATTAAAAAATTTAGGTAATTTTATGATCAGTATTGATTACACTTGTATTAAAAAAATAAAGCAAGCACCTGTTTCTATGACTTGGTAAATGTCATACATTACAACAATTTTTTTCGAATACTTTATTAAATTTACTGTGCTTCAAAATTCATTTGGTCTCTTTCTTCATGGTTTATAATTTTATATGTATTAATCGTTGTAAAAATCACGAGAATTACTGCAATTAGCCCAGCAATGGCATGATGTGACCCCATAACATATTTCATGTGATCATCAGATTTAACTGAATCCATAAATGGTATTTTATCATATACATTCATAACAGATGTTATTGTAATAAACAAACATAAGATAATTAATATAATAAGTATAAAATATGTGAATATTTTATTACCGAACATATCTTTTTTTGTTCTTTTTTATATAGGAGAAAAATAATAAAATGACTATGAAATTTAATTATAATTTAATAATTTAATAGATGTATAAGCTGTTTAGCTGGAGGAACGATTTTTTGGGCATAAGAAACAATTGATTTATATTGATATTGATGGTAAGTTAAGATAAATGTAATTAATAAAAGAGCCATAATAGCAATTACTGATGACATTAATGATTTGGAAATATTTGTTCCCAAAAGATAAAAGGTGGCTAATAAACCAACCAAAAAAGACAGATACATAATAGAAAGGGACCAATTTGTTTTTTTCTTAACGACATTCATTTTTTCCTGTGATATTTCCTTATTATCATGTGTCTCATTCATTGTGGGAGTTGTTAATGTGGTTGGTATTGGATTCCAATAAGATTCTTCATGTACTCTATTAGCTATTCTCAAATCCATAACATGAGGTTGAGGTAGTAACTGAGGAAGTTGTTGATGATTCTCGCCTGAAGCCGTTGTTGTTGTTGTTGTTGTTGTTGAAAGATGAGGATGTACCATTTTATTTAACGATTTTCTTTTATTTTTTTAATTATAGTTTTAATTAATGTTTCACTATTGAAGGGTATTAGTGTTTTGAGTCGATGGCTGTTTATATGTATTAGGGCTTCTTCAAGTGGGAAATAACAGGCAATTTTTTCTTCATCTAAGCGATGACTGAAAGGAAAACGATGCATATAATTCTTAATTGCACGGTTGTTGGTCTTCTTATCATTTAGGTTGAAAATACATCCTAAAGTTCCAAGTATCCAATTTAAACATCGAGACCGAGAGTGCGTAAATTGAATTAAATTATTTGCATTTTCAGTTTCAATTAAAATACTATAATCACACTGATAGGTTTTACCATTCAGTGCTATCCATTCCTCTGATATCATTGGTAAATTATATTGGTTATTATGAATCATCCCCAATTTAATTCTTTTAATAATTGGTATAAAATCTAAATGAAAACAATGTGTTTCTTCCATAAACTCTCTAATTTGGGTAATTATCGGAATCTTTTGATCAATTTTTTCAGGTTGACCACGAGGAAGTGTATACTCTCCCTCTATTGTATTTCCATTAGCAAACATATGTTGATATAAATTAACATATTCGGCTTGACTCATGGGGGACGAATTTTCAAAAATAATAACATTTTTCGTTTTATCATTCCATTTATGTCGATAACTTTTATTATTAAGATACGAAATATAAAAGTATGATGGAGAATGTAACATTAGGATTTTACATTTTTTTAATATAACTTTTTCGTCTGTACTAAAACATTGACTGGCATCTACATATAAAAGCCCTAAAGATTTTTTAGTTTTATTATCATAATTTAATTGGTTTGGTTTTAATTGTATTAATGGCATATTTATAGTGGGAGGAAGATGTGCATTTTTGTAATAAAAATCAGTTTCTTTACAATACTGAGATGAAATACTGACTATTTTGTATATAAAAATGAATGGTGTTTATATAATAATTTATATATTTTTTGTATTCTAACGGAACATGGATTATATTCATTAATGTGTAGTAGGGAGTGGTGGTGGTGGTGTGGTAAGGTTGTTGGGGTTGTGGTGAGGTGGTGGTGGTGGTGGTGGCGGCGGTGGCGGTGTTTGGGTTGTTGTGTTGGTTGGGTTTTGGAAGGGTGGTGGTGGTGGTGGTGGTGGTGGTGGTGGTGGTGGCAGTGTTTGGGTTGTTGTGTTGGTTGGGTTTTGGGAGGGTGGTGGTGGCAGTGTTTGGGTTGTTGGGTTTTGGGAGGGTGGTGGTGGCAGTGTTTTGGTTGTTGTGTTGGTAGGGTTTTGGGAGGGTGGTGGTGGTGGTGGCAGTGTTTGGGTTGTTGTGTTGGTTAGGTTTTGGGAGGGTGGTGGTGGTGGTGGTGGTGGTGGCAGTGTTTGGGTTATTGTTTGGGTTGTTGTGTTGGTTAGGTTTTGGGAGGGTGGTGGTGGTGGTGGTGGTGGTGGTGGCAGTGTTTGGGTTATTGTTTGGGTTGTTGTGGGGGTTGTTGTGTTGGTGGGGTTTGGGTTATTGTTTGGGTTGTTGTGGGGGTTGTTGTGTTGGTGGGGTTCGGGTTATTGTTTGGGTTGTTGTGGGGGTTGTTGTGTTGGTGGGGTTTGGGTTATTGTTTGGGTTGTTGTGGGGGTTGTTGTGTTGGTGGGGTTTGGGTAGGGTGATGGTGGGGGTGTTGTTTGGGTTGTGGTAGTTTCCATATCTTTTATTATTTGAGGTAAATTTTTTACCAAAATTTTCCCAAATTGTTTTTCCTGACATTTATACCGAAATAAAATATATGAAAACAATACTGCAAATTCTTTTTTTTCTATAGTTTCTTTTACAATACTATGTATAATATCTCGAGGTATATTATCATGGTAAATGGTTTGGCATATGGTATCCATTCCTTCAATTAAAGATTGAATTAGATTTTTTTTATCATTTACAGATACCTCTCGAAATTTTCGTATTGTAATCTCAATTTTGTTCGAGGATAAATCCATGAAACTTTTCAGAAAGCTACATTCCGGATTCCATTGAATATGAAGAAGTAGAGGCTTGTCAGAAATGTCAAAATTCCATAGCCCAAGATTACAAAAAGCACATTTCACATGATCACTAAGACCTGTATAAAAGAATCCAGCTGAACTTAGATCTTCTGAGTTTGGTAATGTAAGTGGCCATGTGCTAAAACTTTCCAGGCGATTTTTACAATCTTCATATGTTCGATCGACACTGGGACAATGAGGTGACAATGAGAGGACTAAATTTGATTGCAGAATAACTTCACATAACTCTAAAGGGACATTACCAACGGGTTTTCCCATGATAAATGGACAATAAGGAACTCTTTGTCTATGTTTATTATGTGGAATATCGTTTATTTGCCAGTTCTTGATAACTGTATTGCAGAAAATACATGCACATGCATCGTTTCTTTTAAGATAAAAAAATCCATCCCTAGCTAAATTTAGAGGGGAAATCCATGGGAATTTCCAATTGTTAAATGTGTCTAGACGTGCACTTTCAAACTTCAAAAAAAAAATGTTGTTAAACATTCTGATAGGTGTTTTAATTTGTGAAATAAATGTACAATTATGTTCTGGATATACAATTGCATTACTATTTATATTGAATGTAAGTGACAAATGACACTTTATACATTTCCATAGATTTTCTTGTTTGTTATAATAAAACCCATTTCGTTTTAAAATGTTTAAATTTATTTTGAAATTTAAACCTTCTAATGTTTTCATGCTATGTTGTCCACTCATTTTGGTATGTAATTAATGAATGGTAAATTTATTAAATCCGTCTGACCATATTATATATTTACTAGGCATGGCATTATATATATTTTTTTTTTATTTATATTTCGAGATTCTTCAGGTTTACAGTAAAGGCTTCAAACTCTTCTTTTCAATTCAAATTCCATTATCATCACTAGTGTTCTAGGCGATTTGTAAAAAAAAAAAAAAACTTGGTGGTTATATAATAAACATATTGAAATAAAATTAAAATAGTGATAGGATGATATCAAAGCAAAAGAAAAACGAAGAATTTTGCAGCAAACATGAATTTGAATTAAAAATTAGCCAAATGTTGGAAAAAGGTGGGCCTGGGAGTCGGAAAATTTTTACTCGAGAAAAATTAGCACAATACATTGAGGAAGTCAAAAATGCTAAATTGAAACTGAATTGGAAATCTTCTCATGAATATGATCTATTGTCTCGATATGATGTCAAAAATCTATTTGGGGATGACGTCTTAGTAACCATCGACGAAACTGAACGAAGAATGAAGCGGGGGACCAAGCGTAAACTGACCAGTGACAATCGTCATTCTACTAAGGCTGTAACAACAACAACAACAACAGGAACAACAACAGCTGATCCTGGCCGGATGTGTCGTCGTTTCATACATCAAGGGCAATTGTATGATACGATTTATGATGCACACAGAGCAGTTTGTCACGGAGGAGAAAAAAGAACTTATTTTGAAGCAAGTAAAACTATCGCTAACGTCACTCAACAATCGGTGAAACTCTTTATTTCACTCTGCCACATATGCAATTTGAAACGACTTCCTCGACGAAAAAAGGGGGTAATACGGCCCATTGTATCGACCAGTTTTGCGGAGCGAGGACAAATGGACTTCATAAATATGCAAAAAGAAGGAGGATGTGTGTATAAATATATTTTACATTATCAAGATCATTTAACAAAGTTTTCGGTTTTACGAGCTCTTCGCAGTAAACGGGCGATTGAAGTGGCACGCCACTTACTCGATATATTTGCTCTCTTGGGAGCCCCACGAATTCTGCAGAGCGATAACGGCCGTGAATTTGTGGCAGAGGTGATTCAAGAGCTAAAAAACGAAATGTGGCCCAACATGCTCCTCATTAATAGCAAACCTCGTCATCCACAGAGCCAAGGGAGCATTGAATGTACAAAAGAAAATGTAATCAAAATGCTTGGCAGTTGGATGTGTGAAAATCAAACGCGAGATTGGTCAGCTGGACTTCCCTTTGTGCAATTCACCAAAAACACAGCATATTCACGTGGAATTGGCGTATCGCCTTACAAGGCAGTTTTTGGTATAGAACCACCAATATATATGAATAATAATACACCTTCATTAATAAAGATGATGCAATTGAAATTAAGAGAAAAATAGAGGTGATGAGTTAATAGTACATTATTTCTTCAAATTTATTTATGTTAGTTAAAATGCACGTGCTAAATATCAAGGTTCATTATTAATTTATTTTTGTTTTTGTTTTTGTTTTTGTTTTAGGATACGAGAAGTTTGACTGAACTAAAAGTTGGTTGGGAATGAAAAAGACTAAAGGAAACTATTACTAGTGTCCCCCCCCCCCAAAAAAAAAAAAATATGAAAAACATACCTCATAAACCCAAAATGGTTCTGTATGGGTTCTACTGAAGATGGATGGGTACCCAGCATCATCACAATTGAAATTCATAATGCAAATATTGGATATAGGTTCGATGATAACTAAATTGTTTGTTGAACTAGTTTCCAACATTGACCATCATATATAGTAATCAACTCAAAAGTGGCATGGACCAGGGGAATCCGACTGTCTAATTAAAACAAAGCAAAGCAATGCGATGGTCAGAGATAGATGTTGATGTAATGTGATTTCTGCCCAGTGCTCGGAATGTCAAAGTGAAGAAATTCAAAGAAGCGCGGGTAAACGGCGTGAGTCATATATCATACAGTGGGGAGTTGATGATTGAGATTCATTCAATAGGCCGTTACTTAACATATATTATATTAACCTAACCTAACCTATGTTAGGTTAGGTTATGTAGGGTTGGTTAGGTTCGGTCATATATCTACGTTAATTTTAACTCCAATAATTTTTTTTTAACTCATACATAATGAAATGGGTAGCTTTATCATTTCATAAGAAAAAAATTAGAGAAAACATATAAATTCGTGAAAACTTGGCTTATTAGGCAAATCAGGCCTTACATAGTAGGCTGAGAAGTCCGTTCTGGCTACTAGGTACCACATATATCCAACTCGAATTGATATACTCTCTGTAGTGATACTTTTTTTTAAATAATATTTACAATAAGAATAAAGGTATTAAAAAAAAATATATATAATATCATTTCTATACTACTTATTATTAAAATACTTATTTGTCAATTTAATTATATGGAGAATAAATGTGAATTGCTATATTCAATATCATAACCAGATTGTATTAACATGTGATACAAATAATACAACTGTAAATTATTTAAATTTGTGGTGTCAATTTTCCAATTTGGTGATAGATGAATAAGATTTTCTTTATAATAGTTAATCAATGCATCATGAAAAATTTGCTCATTCGGCATTAAAATAAGTTGTTTGTAAATTGCATCTGAAATTTTATTTGGACATTTTGAAGAATTATAATACGGGATAACCATATTATTAATGATCATAAAAGCTAATTTGAAAGGTGAATTGGAATTATGAAAGTTGTTTTTATAATTTGAAACTTTTTCTTGTATAAATTGAACATATTTTCGTTTTTCTTCTTCATCATTTTGATTATTAATAAATATGTTTGTTTGATCCTCCACAATCATTAAATTTTCAGTATTATCTTCTTTGAATGGTGGCAGTGGCGATTGTTGCGGTGCCGGTTGCAGTGGTGATTGTTGCGGTGTCGGTTGCAGTGGTGATTGTTGCGGTGTCGGTTGCAGTGGTGATTGTTGCGGTGTCGGTTGCAGTGGTGATTGTTGCGGTGTCGGTTGCAGTGGTGATTGTGGCGGAGTCGGTGTCGGTGGTGATTGTGGTAGTGATGGTGATGGTAGGTGTGATAGGTCAGAATCCATTTTAAGGATTGATTTTGGGATTTTTTTTTATACATTTTATATATATATAAAAAAAAAGAGGGGCTGGATTTTTATTATAGAAAGAGACATTATACTAAGATGGTAAACCAATGTTTTTAAGTAGGGGTGGTGGTGGTGGTGGTGGTGTTGCTGCTGCTTTTGGTAATATACCTTCATCTTGATTGATAAACGTTACAATTTCATCCTTTTTTCCCGGTTTGAATGATGTCAGTTAAGAGATGGGGATTTCGGGTTCTTAAACAATATTATCATTGGTCATCAATATCACTAAAAATACGAAAGTAATTCCCTTCGTCACATGATTCCGTGTTAATATGTCACAAAAAATTATTCCTGTTTGGTGTATTCATGTTTAATCTTTTGCTGGTTTATATACCATTCTTCATAAACTTCCAACTTTCTAGTTAATTTCAAATGTATTTTTTTTATACATTAGATGTCTATATGATTTAAAATAGTGTTGCCTTATCTAGATTTAAATAACCAAGTGTGTATATATGCTTGTGGGTGCCGGATGTCAAAGAGTGACTGAGCGGAGGAGCTGTGTGTGTGTGTGTGTGTGTGTGTGTGTGTGTGTCTTTGTGTCTTTGTGTGTGTGTGTGTGTGTCTTTGTGTCTTTGTGTGTGTGTGTGTCTTTATGTGTGTTTAAGTGTGTGTGTGTGTGTGTCGTTGTGTGTGTCTTTATGTGTGTTTAAGTGTGTGTGTTTTTGTGTCTTTGTGTGTGTGTGTGTCTTTGTGTGTGTGTGTCGTTGTGTGTGTGTCTTTGTGTGTGTCTTTGTGTGTGTCTTTGTGTGTGTGTGTGTGTGTCTTTGTGTGTGTGTGTGTGTGTCTTTGTGTGTGTGTGTGTGTGTGTGTGTGTGTGTGTGTGTGTCTTTGTGTGTGTGTCTTTGTGTCTTTGTGTGTGTGTGTGTGTGTGTGTCTTTGTGTGTGTGTGTGTGTCTTTGTGTGTGTAAGTGTGTGTGTGTGTGTGTCTTTGTGTGTGTGTGTGTGTGTGTATGTGTGTGTCTTTGTGTGTGTGTCTTTGTGTGTGTAAGTGTGTGTGTGTGTGTGTCTTTGTGTGTGTGTGTGTGTGTGTGTGTGTGTGTGTCTTTGTGTGTGTCTTTGTGTGTGTGTCTTTGTGTCTTTGTGTGTGTGTGTGTGTGTGTGTCTTTGTGTGTGTGTGTGTGTCTTTGTGTGTGTAAGTGTGTGTGTGTGTGTGTAAGTGTGTGTGTGTCGTTGTGTGTGTGTGTGTGTAAGTGTGTGTGTGTCGTTGTGTGTGTGTGTGTGTGTGTGTGTCTTTGTGTTGGTGTGGGTGTGTGTCTTTGTGTTGGTGTGGGTGTGTGTGTGTGTGTGTGTGTGTGTGTGTGTGTGTGTGTGTGTGTGTTGTATAAAAGGAGGTGGGATCCGAGCAGTATCTCAATTCTCATCCTGCGTTTCTTTGGATATTACTACAGTGAACTTCTAAAAGTTATACTTACAACCATTGTTGTGTAGTATATTAACATTTACTAAGGCGTAAATAAGGCGTAAGTATTTCAGTTTGTTTTTTCTTTTTTTTTTCTTTCTTTTTTTTAAGTAGTAGATAACTTTCAATTTTTGATTGAGATTGTTTCTGTTTCTCCTTGAATAGATTGATGATCATCTTAGTCTATTTCAATACACCAGACTATTTCAATTATAATATATATATTTTTCAGGTTGGGAAAAATGAACCAAATGGATATTGGTAATGGGGAAGCAGTTGGCATTGAGAAATTGGGAAATGATGAAGAGAGGAAAGTAAATGAAGGAGGAGTTGAAGATGAAAAGGGAGATGAAGAAAGGGGAGAAGATGAAGATAAAAAGGTAACTGAAGAGGAAGATAAAGATATAAAGGTAATTGAAGAAGAAGATGAAGATATAAAGGTAATTGAAGAAGAAGATGAAGATAAAAAGGTAAATGAAGAGGAATATGAAAAAATCAAGTTTTTTATAAATAAATTTGACGCTCCATTTAAATATGATTCTAATTTTAAAAAATTTAAAGAATTGAAAAGTGAGCTAGATAGGATATTTCTTGAAACTAAATGTAAAGTTGAATGCTTAGAAAAATGTACATTCACTAAAGAAGAATTATCCGAATCCGGATTTCAAGATTTTATTAAATATGACCATATGGACCGGATATATAATTATTTCATTTATTATGGTTGGTATTCCACCATAACAGCAAGAATTAAGTATAATAATTGTTGGGTATATGTTCACATATATTATGTTTATGCAAACAATTGTTGTAATATGTGGGTTACTGAGGATGCTCAAATATTTCTTAAATTTCTTGTCAATGAATTTTTTCATCCAAGTAAACCCCATTCCGAAGAAATTTGGTTAGCTATGAAAAATGATAACTTAAATGTAGAGAAACCTCCACAATATACATATTAAGTTTTATCATGATGAGATGATGTAAAATAGGATTGAATGTTTTTTGAAGATAAAAAACACTAACGCAATATTACCAGATTTTCTATGGTGGATGTGAAGGTCCTAATTCCACATACATCAAGTTAATATCTTGTGATGACCATGAATTCATCATTAAAAGGAAAGATGCCTTCACCTCAAATTTAATTCAAGCTATGATGTCAAGTTCAACAACGTGTATTGAACAGGAAAAAAATGAAATCCATTTTAAAACAATTCCGTAAGTATAAAGCTGTTAGAACAAAGTGTTATTATATAAACTGTTATATTTAGAGATAAACTGTTATTTAGAGAAACATATAAACTGTATATAATAAATAAATAATTATAATACTTTTATTTTTTTATTTTATTTCTTCAGATCATATCTTCTTCAAAAAGCGTGTACATATTTCACCTACAATACTCAATTCAAGAAAAATGAGATTACTACTGATCCTGAATTTCCAATTGAAAATAATATTGCTCTAGATCTGCTTTTGGTTGCTGATTTCCTTGATTGTTAATAATGACATCCATAACCATATATTTTTTACTAAATGTTGAAAGATTAAAATATAAAAACAAGCTTTAATGTTATATTATTTTTAGTTTATTTTGTGGCTTGAAAATGATTCCAACCCTTTTTTTATTATTATTAATATTATTATTATTATTATTATTAATAATTATTCCAGTAATTCCAATGAATCAAGAGTATGATTGCAATGAAGTTATAGTATTGAAAGATTCAATTAAATACTGGTATGATAGAGGTGATGAGCAAATTAAATATAAACATGAAGAACTTTTCAATATATATGATTTACTATCACAACAAGAATGGTTCGAGTTCCAGTTAAACTTTAAAGACACTATACAGGTATATATACTAATAGGACGAAATTCATCTATTATACTTCCAAACCAAATAAACATAACTAACTTAGCGTCAATTTTAATAGAATGCCGTTATTATAATAATGAAAATGTACAAAGTTATAATGAAAATGTACAAAATTTATCTTTTATTAAAGATGCATATATGATTAGGACTCCTGTTAAATATATGAAATTTTCTGTATTGTGGGATTATAAAAATATACTACTATGTTGGAATCACTTGTCTATAATAGTAGGAGGTATCAATAACGAAACTCAGGTGTGTAATAATTTACAAGATAATTTGAATGTCATAATGTGTTGGTTATATGAAAAATATAACATTACAATCCTTGATAATAGTTTAAATATAAATAACAGTAAATATGTTACAAATGGAACCATTTATATAGGTATTACACACACGAAGAAAACGATATCATTATTTGTTAAGAAATTTTTCATTATATTAACAATTGTTTTCACAATTTTAAATGTTATAATTATTTTACATGGTGTTTTTAAATTGGTATGTTTTTTTTTTTGTAATATCCCCTAAATTCCCATATATATCGTATATATGACTTGAAATTTTAAATTGGTAATTCCAATCATTCCAACATTGAAGGAAAATATATGGGTGGTGAGCTGTACTTTGGTGGTAGGTAGCCTTGGCTATTGGCTAAGATATAATAACTTAATCCTCAATAAAGAGTTTTAATTTTTGGACTGACATTATTGTAAGAAGGGCCTTTTGATATACTACTATGTTAATCCCAATTACCTATTATTTGGGAAATTTGAGACAAAGATATGATGATACTACCCTATTCAAACCCCAACCCTAAATAAATTTTGTTAACAATGAGTGAGTATTTCTATTTCACGATTTATAAATATGGCTCTCATTGTAATTGTGTTATGGACCCGACGCCTCCACAGAGAATGGAGAAGCGATGGCAGCGCTGCTATCTATGAGCCGTCACCCACAAGTATGGGAAAAGAAGGCGCCCTCTTCTGGTCAAAAGTACAATTATCTGTGGTGAGTGACTCTTACTATGATTGGACACGGAATGGATTATTACAGTGCGATAGGTGTGAAGGAAGTGGACTCGACAAGGGTGTGGTCAGAGACAGTGTCGCTCTACATAGCGACATTGACTCAATGATATTTTTTGGAGGCTACATTCAGTTTTATTATGTACATTAATGTACTTTCTATATATTTATATAATAAATAAAGAAGTAAGTAAATAAATAAACTTTTATATTATTTATCTCCATTCTTAGTGTTGTATTCCTTCCTATATGTTATGAACCTCATAAATTCCCCTTATGAAGCCAATGTACGTGATTTGTTAAAAACACTGAGCCCTGAAGATATTAGATGTCTGGCTCAGACATCAACAGGTAATCATCGCCTTTCACCTAAAAGTTCTCAAGAAGCCCTAAATATAATTTTATTATATACTTCAGACTTGAAACGCTTGTTTTCTTATCGACGTCTTACTGCCCAAAATCTTTTTAACTACCTCTATAAAAATCAAGTACCATCAATGCCTTTTGCTAAGAAAATGGAATTGGTAATAGCTGTAAAAGAGTTTTGGACAAAGCAGCATGGTAAAATAGGTATCGGATATTCAACTGAACAAGGAAGAGCACATTCAAACCCCCAAACCGAAATTACAAGTGCTATCCAACTCTCAATACCCGGAAATACGAACATCATTTTATGTTCCAATCCAAGTTTTATTCAATATACAACTGGTGAAACCAAGAATATAATTAAAAATCCTAAACAATGTAGTTTTATGGGTACTGCAGAACGTACAAATTTAGGAACAGTACAATGTCAATGTGATTCATATATAAGTACACTATTACAGCATCAGACAGAAGAGAGTGAAATTAAAACTTTTACTCAAACAAATAATGAAAAAAACAACCTGTCTTATGTGATGATGTTCCTAAAACTTCTATTCGAACTAATAATGAAAAAAACAAATTTGTATGTGGTGTTCTTTCCCCGGTAGAACATAAAATGGAAGTTATAAGAAGTGACGAGTTTATACAAAAATTTTGTAAATGGTATTTTAGAATGATTAATCGTTTGCAGCCAGAGTGTTTCCACCTACCCGGAGATACTTTTCGAGGTGATATTTTTTATGACAACAGTTACACTGATATTTACTTAATTGGCCAGTCAAATAGTGAGAGACATGCTTTTGGAGGAGGAAATACTTTCCAACTTTTAAAACAAACATTTCAAGAGTATAAGATTCAGTTCAGTCCTAATTTAGAAAATGGAATACAAGCTTATCAATCCAATTTTGGTATGGTCAAAATCAGTTGTTGTGGCACCATACATATCCGAAACTCATGTGTGGGAATTTTTGAACAAGAAACGGGTATGGTATGCAGTCCAAATGATCATGTATGGAAGATAATGTATATAAAGATAAATTTAAAACATGCTAGTACACATAAACCTCCAAGTCTACCTTCATGTCAAGTGTTTGAAATTAAAATTTGAAATGGGTTTTTTGATTAACAACGAATAAATAACAGAATAAGTGAAATCTATAGACTTTACTTCTCCGGGATGTAGACGTATTCTGTCAGGATATTCTTTTTGATTTATAAATATACTATTTTAATTGATATAATCGCAAGATAAAGATTGTGTAATAACATTATGTACTTTTGAATAATATTATATATATTTTTTTTTTCCAAAGATATAAAATATGGGTTCTGTACCAAGATATAACCATTAAGGTTCCTAGACTCATCACAAGGATAACTAGTGGCACTAAAAGGCAAGTAGTTATTTCAGTCAAACTAAAATGGAATGGAATTGGTGTATATATGACATGAATAGTATGGTTTGGTCCCATTTAGATCTATTTTCTAAACATGTTATTTTCATGTTTTTTTCAGGAGGATATTCTAGCAATAATCATCATGGTATCGTCCTCCAAAATCACCAAAATCAACAAAACCCCTAAAATTATCAAGAAAAATCCCACTTTTGATGATAAATTTTTTGAACTTTTAATTAATGAGCGAGTGAAGAAAGTGGTGGACATGCTTATCAGTGTCCATGGTATTCATGGTAAAAGGAAAATTTATATCATCTCCAAGTTGGAAGATTGCTGGAATATGAGATCAACTATTCCACTAAAGCGAGACACTTATATAAATTTATGTTTATCATTGTTAAGAGATCCAGCATATTCACATGATACCCTTAGGAAATTTAATGTTTTAACCCATAATGAATGTGGTGATTACATGTTTGGACATCCTGTTATAGTCAATGATAACCAACGAACAGGAAGTCAGATTGATATTCAATACTCATGTTCGGAAGTGATTATCGGGACAGTGACTACTGAACAAGGACTGGTCAATGGTTTCATAAATACAGGAAAAATTACATTTACAAGTGTTAGGTGTACCTTTCTTGAATATTCAAAGGCTAAAAAATTCTATGATATGTTCATTTTAAATTGAACTATATATATATATTTTTTTTTTAAATCAGTTCATATTTAGGTAGGGTTGATTTTAGGTTTGGTCATATAGATATTTAGGTAAGGCTGCGATATTGACACTACTAAATACCTAACCATAAAAATACCTTTATGGTTTATATGACAGACAATCTGTAAAATATTTTTTAATAAATAGAATCATCCAGTCTGCTATATCTATGTGGTTTTCATGTGAACCCTGTTTTGTTATAATAAGAATAACTTCATATATAATGAAAAAATTCTAATACAACTATATATTTATTTATTTACCATAATTTTTGAAAATATATTTTCAATTTTCTTCTATAAATTTACCATGGTCTGTTACTGTAGGTGTTTACCACAGCTCTGTTTTTGTATATTTATACCAGGGGAGCCAGACAGATCACTGATAAGTGATCCAGTCACCAGAGACACTAGTGTGTTGTACCAGTAACCAGACACACTAGTGTGTTGTACCAGCTTCACACCAGTGGGCTATTTAGAATTTATTTCAGAAAAATTATGGTAAATCGCAAATACACAAATAAACAAAGAAAACAACTATTTAATCATAGAAAGAAATTGGTATAGGTTATAAAAAAAATGAATAAAAATCTTCTAATTGATAATAATAAGATCAATGACAAGTTTTTACTAGGCCTAACTCTAATTATGAATCAAAATTTATGTTTAAAACTTTCAAATTTTTCTTCATTCCAATATTATGGAAAAGATAATATACTCCATATACATCCTGTATTATGTGAAATGAAGCCACTAGGTTTACTGGGCCAGTCATTAGATTCACTTTATCTTTCAAAGAAAATTATACCTAAAGAAATTCAGATAATATACATTAGCCCTCATCATATTTTTTCTCACGAAACCAATGGCCAAATTACAGCTGATTTACTCTTAGGTGGTTTCAAGAATAATATTACGCCACTTTATCTCTTAAATGAACATGATCTAAATTCCCTTGTTGCAAATCCCTCTCACAGATTTAGACTTATAGATGGTCGATCGGTAGAAATGTTTGATAATATGTGGAAGCTAGGAACTAATGATTGTGCAATTGATAGTAAAGATCATAATAATGATTTATTGGGAATTCGTCCCATTTTGGGCTTGTGTGATTTATTTTCTATTTCTAAGCGTTTAATATATTTAACCCAATTGAGCGATTTGATCAATAAAATTCACCAAGTATTTAATATAATTAAATATTTTCCCTATCTAATACATCCATATCGTTTGCTGGTTTCTGAAACAGGGAAATTTTATATTATGTCATTTAGTCTCCTTCATTATTTATTTTCACCTCATGCAGAAACCAAAAAAATTAAAGATATTGTGTTTTCTCATCCCCAATCTTTAATACAACGTACTGAAAATATTGAAAATATTGAAAGTAATACTCTAAATAGAATCAAAGTTAAATGCAAAGAAAATTTAATAATAGGTAGCAAAGACTTCAAAATATATCATAATTATTTAGCTCAAAGTAATTGTCGTCTACTTCTCGATATGTTACACTCTCTATTTGTAACTATTATATGGATTGCTAATGGTGGAGGAGTTATACATAAACAACATACATTGGTACGCAATTATTTGACCTTACAAGGGAATATTACCTTAAAACCCACTCACTCCCAAAATCCATATAAAGTTACATCACGAAAACCTATTCATAATCCTAGACTACCTTCTTCTTCCCAACCACCATCTCAACTTGAACTAACATCATCTCCACCATCACCATTATCTAATAATGTTAATCAACAACTGAATTGCCAGAATCCATATGGTTTATGTCATGCACAGATTATTTACAGTTCATTCCATACAGATGAAATCAAATGTAATGTGGCTCAACATGTTCATAATTATGGTTGCCTTCATTTGTTGAATTATACTCCAACAGTTCTTGAGGAAGCCTTTAGTGAAACATTAACATCACACAGAGATAATATTCTAACTGATGTAATTGAAAATGAGATCAATATAATTTTAGCATTTATATCACAGATAAAAAAGGAGCTCGAGTCAACAATAATTTAATATATATATATATATATATATATATATATATATATATATATATATATATATATATATATATATATATATATATATATATATATATATATATATATATATATATATATATATATATATATGTCGTACCTAGTAGCCAGAACGCACTTATCAGCCTACTATGCAAGGCCCGATTTGCCTAATAAGCCAAATTTTCATGATTTAATTATTTTTCAACTACCTAACCTAACCTAACCTAACTTTTACGGCTACCAAACCTAATCTAACCTATAAAGATAGGTTAGGTTAGGTTAGGTAGGGTTGGTTAGGTTCGGTCATATATTTACGTTAATTTTAACTCCAATAAAAAAAACTTGACCTCATACATAATGAAATGGGTAGCTTTATCATTTCATAAGAAAAAAATTAGAGAAAATATATTAATTCAGGAAAACTTGGCTTATTAGGCAAATCGGGCCTTGCATAGTAGGCTGAGAAGTGCATTCTGGCTACTAGGTCCCCACAGACCAGTTTTAGACCAGGCCTATTTCTACCCCCAGGAAGCACTGCTATGAAACAGGGGTATCAGGGTGAAAGACGCTATCCAATGTTCGTATCCACTCAGCTGTGTGGTGGTCTAAATGGAAGATTATTCATGTGTAGATTAGAACTGAGGATAGTCGTGACCCCTGCAGGTAACCCCACATATTGACTAGATGACCATCGTATCAAAAATAACACAACTAAGTCAACAAGAATGTTGTTTCGTTATATATATAATATAATCAGTAGTATACATTATTAGTTTAGATGTGAGACATTTTTTTATATAAAATAAAATAATAATGTCACTATCAAATTCCTTATATATTATAATATTTATAATATTTTTAATTGTGATCTTTTCAATTATATATTTATATTATTCAAGAAATAGGTCAACAATTTCAACTCAGCATCCTCAACTGTCAATGAATTTCATTACAAAAACTAATACTAAACCTGCTGGTCTGTATGTTGTCTTTGAAAGTAAGTATTATATGGACCAAAATCGTGGTTACGATATGATTTCTCATGTAAATACAGTTAATTGTAATGATGATACAACGATTAATAATGATGAAAATAATAATGTATTTTGTAAATTTGATACATCCATATTTGATCAATTTAGAAAAGAGAATTGGTATTTTAATACCTTAAACACCGATAATTTTATTATCTATTCGTAATCTTCCAAATTTTTCACCTATTGTATATGAGAA
>NW_027189149.1:2154278-2233895 GCF_040958095.1 Procambarus clarkii | reverse complement strand
GCGTGATTTTTGCGCCGAATTCTGACTCTCTGCACCTATTTTCAGTTTCAAATTACGAATTTTTATACCGAAAATATGCCAATTACTGAAAACGGCGATTGGTCATATTTTGCCCAAACCCCCCTGCAGTTTTCAAAATGTTTGCAATGTCGGAAATTTGACTCCTGAGCGTGATTTTTTATCCGAATTCTGACTCTCTGCACCTATTTTCAGTTTCATATTACGACTTTTCATACCGAAAATATGCCAATTACTGCAAACGGCGATGGGTCATATTTTGCCCAAACCCCCCTGCAGTTTTCAAAATGTCTGAAATGTCGGAAATTTGACTCCTGAGCGTGATTTTTGATCCGAATTCTGACTCTCTGCACCTATTTTCAGTTAGAAATTACGACTTTTTATACCGAAAACATGCCAATTACTGAAAACGGCGGTGGGTCATATTTTGCCCAAACCCCCCTGCAGTTTTCAAAATGTCTGAAATGTCGGAAATTTGACTCCTGAGCGTGATTTTTGCGCCGAGTTCTGACTCTCTGCACCGATTTTCAGTTTCAAATTACGACTTTTTATACCGAAAATATGCCAATTACTGAAAACGGCGATGGGTCATATTTTGCCCAAACCTCCCTGCAGTTTTCAAAATGTCTGAAATGTCGGAAATTTGACTCCTGAGCGTGATTTTTTAGCCGAATTCTGACTCTCTGCACCTATTTTCAGTTTCAAATTACGACTTTTTATACCGAAAATATGCCAATTACTGAAAACGGCGATGGGTCATATTTTGCCCAAACCCCCCTGCAGTTTTCAAAATGTCTGAAATGTCGGAAATTTGACTCCTGAGCGTGATTTTTGAGCCGAATTCTGACACTCTGCACCTAATTTCAGTTTCAAATTACGACGTTTCATACAAAAAATATGCCAATTACTGAAAACGGCGATGGGTCATATTTTGCCCAAACCCCCCAGCAGTTTTCAAAATGTCTGAAATGTCGGAAATTTGACTCCTGAGCGTGATTTTTGAGCGGAATTCTGACTCTCTGCACACATTTTCAGTTTCAAATTACGACTTTTTATACCGAAAATATGCCAATTACTAAAAACGGCGATGGGTCATATTTTGCCCAAACCCCCCTGCAGTTTTCAAAATGTCTGAAATGTCGGAAATTTGACTCCTGAGCGTGATTTTTGAGCCGAATTCTGACTCTCTGCGCCTATTTTCAGTTTCAAATTACGACGTTTCATACCGAAAATATGCCAATTACTGAAAACGGCGATGGGTCATATTTTGCCCAAACCCCCCCTGCAGTTTTCAAAATGTCTGAAATGTCGGAAATTTGACTCCTGAGCGTGATTTTTGAGCCGAATTCTGACTCTCTGCACCTATTTTCAGTTTCAAATTACGACTTTTTATACCGAAAATATGCCAATTACTGAAAACGGCGATGGGTCATATTTTGCCCGAACCCAACTGCATTTTTTAAAATGTCTGAAATGCCGGAAATTTGACTCCTGAGCGTGATTTTTGAGCCGAATTCTGACTCTCTGCAACTATTTTCAGTTTCAAATTACGACGTTTCATACTAAAAATATGCCAATTACTGTAAACGGCGATGGGTCATATTTTGCCCAAACCCCTCTGCAGTTTTCAAAATGTTTGCAATGTCGGAACTTTGACTCCTGAGCGTGATTTTTAATCCGAATTCTGACTTTCTGCACCTATTTTCAGTTTCAAATTACGACTTTTTATACCGAAAATATGCCAATTACTGAAAACAACGATGGGTCATATTTTGCCCAAACCCCCTTGCAGTTTTCAAAATGTCTGAAATGCCGGAAATTTGACTCCTGAGCGTGATTTTTCAGCCGAATTCTGACTCTCTGCACCTATTTTCAGTTTCAATTTACGACTTTTTATACCGAAAATATGCCAATTACTGAAAACAGCGATGGGTCATATTTTGCCCAAACCCCCCTGCAGTTTTCAAAATGTCTGAAATGCCGGAAATTTGACTCCTGAGCGTGATTTTTGAGCCGAATTCTGACTCTCTGCACCTATTATGTGCAAATATTATGTGAAAATATTATGTGAAAATATGCCAATTACTGTAAACGGCGATGGGTCATATTTTGCCCAAACCCCCTTGCAGTTTTCAAAATGTCTGAAATGCCGGAAATTTGACTCCTGAGCGTGATTTTTTATCCGAATTCTGACTTTCTGCACCTATTTTCAGTTTCAAATTACGACTTTTTATACCGAAAATATGCCAATTACTGAAAACGGCGATGGGTCATATTTTGTCCAAACCCCCCTGCAGTTTTCAAAATGTCTGAAATTTGACTCCTGAGCGTGATTTTTGAGCCGAATTTTGACTCTCTGCACCTATTTTCAGTTTCAAATTACGACGTTTCATAGCGAAAGTATGCCAATTACTGAAAACGGCGATGGGTCATATTTTTGCCAAACCCCCCTGCAGTTTTCAAAATGTCTGAAATTTGACTCCTAAGCGTGATTTTTGCGCCGAATTCTGACTCTCTGCACCTATTTTCAGTTTCAAATTACGAATTTTTATACCGAAAATATGCCAATTACTGAAAACGGCGATTGGTCATATTTTGCCCAAACCCCCCTGCAGTTTTCAAAATGTTTGCAATGTCGGAAATTTGACTCCTGAGCGTGATTTTTTATCCGAATTCTGACTCTCTGCACCTATTTTCAGTTTCATATTACGACTTTTCATACCGAAAATATGCCAATTACTGCAAACGGCGATGGGTCATATTTTGCCCAAACCCCCCTGCAGTTTTCAAAATGTCTGAAATGTCGGAAATTTGACTCCTGAGCGTGATTTTTGATCCGAATTCTGACTCTCTGCACCTATTTTCAGTTAGAAATTACGACTTTTTATACCGAAAATATGCCAATTACTGAAAACGGCGGTGGGTCATATTTTGCCCAAACCCCCCTGCAGTTTTCAAAATGTCTGAAATGTCGGAATTTGACTCCTGAGCGTGATTTTTGAGCCGAATACTGACTCTCTGCACCTATTTTCAGTTTCAAATTACGACGTTTCATACCGAAAATATGCCAATTACTGAAAACGGCGATGGGTCATATTTTGCCCAAACCCCCCCTGCAGTTTTCAAAATGTTTGAAATGTCGGAAATTTGACTCCTGAGCGTGATTTTTGAGCCGAATTCTGACACTCTGCACCTAATTTCAGTTTCAAATTACGACGTTTCATACAAAAAATATGCCAATTACTGAAAACGGCGATGGGTCATATTTTGCCCAAACCCCCCAGCAGTTTTCAAAATGTCTGAAATGTCGGAAATTTGACTCCTGAGCGTGATTTTTGAGCCGAATTCTGACACTCTGCACCTAATTTCAGTTTCAAATTACGACGTTTCATACAAAAAATATGCCAATTACTGAAAACGGCGATGGGTCATATTTTGCCCAAACCCCCCAGCAGTTTTCAAAATGTCTGAAATGTCGGAAATTTGACTCCTGAGCGCGATTTTTGAGCGGAATTCTGACTCTCTGCACATATTTTCAGTTTCAAATTACGACTTTTTATACCGAAAATATGCCAATTACTGAAAACGGCGATGGGTCATATTTTGCCCAAACCCCCCTGCAGTTTTCAAAATGTCTGAAATTCCGGAAATTTGACTCCTGAGCGTGATTTTTGAGCCGAATTCTGACTCTCTGCACCTATTTTCAGTTTCAAATTACGACGTTTCATACCGAAAATATGCCAATTACTGAAAACGGCGATGGGTCATATTCTGCCCAAACCCCCCCTGCAGTTTTCAAAATGTCTGAAATGTCGGAAATTTGACTCCTGAGCGTGATTTTTGAGCCGAATTCTGACTCTCTGCAACTATTTTCAGTTTCAAATTACGACTTTTTATACCGAAAATATGCCAATTACTGAAAACGGCGATGGGTCATATTTTGCCCGAACCCAACTGCATTTTTTAAAATGTCTGAAATGCCGGAAATTTGACTCCTGAGCGTGATTTTTGAGCCGAATTCTGACTCTCTGCAACTATTTTCAGTTTTAAATTACGAAGTTTCATACTGAAAATATGCCAATTACTGTAAACGGCGATGGGTCATATTTTGCCCAAACCCCTCTGCAGTTTTCAAAATGTTTGCAATGTCGGAACTTTGACTCCTGAGCGTGATTTTTAATCCGAATTCTGACTTTCTGCACCTATTTTCAGTTTCAAATTACGACTTTTTATACCGAAAATATGCCAATTACTGAAAACGGCGATTGGTCATATTTTGCCCAAACCCCCTTGCAGTTTTCAAAATGTCTGAAATGCCGGAAATTTGACTCCTGAGCGTGATTTTTCAGCCGAATTCTGACTCTCTGCACCTATTTTCAGTTTCAATTTACGACTTTTTATACCGAAAATATGCCAATTACTGAAAACAGCGATGGGTCATATTTTGCCCAAACCCCCCTGCAGTTTTCAAAATGTCTGAAATGCCGGAAATTTGACTCCTGAGCGTGATTTTTGAGCCGAATTTTGACTCTCTGCACCTATTTTCAGTTTCAAATTACGACGTTTCATAGCGAAAGTATGCCAATTACTGAAAACGGCGATGGGTCATATTTTTGCCAAACCCCCCTGCAGTTTTCAAAATGTCTGAAATTTGACTACTAATCGTGATTTTTGCGCCGAATTCTGACTCTCTGCACCTATTTTCAGTTTCAAATTACGAATTTTTATACCGAAAATATGCCAATTACTGAAAACAGCGATGGGTCATATTTTGCCAAAACCCCTCTGCAGTTTTCAAAATGTCTGAAATGTCGGAAATTTGACTCCTGAGCGTGATTTTTGAGCCGAATTCTGACTCTCTGCACCTATTTTCAGTTTCAAATTACGACGTTTCATACCGAAAATATGCCAATTACTGTAAACGGCGATGGGTCATATTTTGCCCAAACCCCCCTGCAGTTTTCAAAATGTTTGCAATGTCGGAAATTTGACTCCTGAGCGTGATTTTTTATCCGAATTCTGACTCTCTGCACCTATTTTTAGTTTCATATTACGACTTTTCATACCGAAAATATGCCAATTACTGCAAACGGCGATGGGTCATATTTTGCCCAAACCCCCCTGCAGTTTTCAAAATGTCTGAAATGTCGGAAATTTGACTCCTGAACGTGATTTTTGCGCCGAGTTCTGACTCTCTGCACAGATTTTCAGTTTCAAATTACGACTTTTTATACCGAAAATATGCCAATTACTGAAAACGGCGATGGGTCATATTTTGCCCAAACTTCCCTGCAGTTTTTAAAATGTCTGAAATGTCGGAAATTTGACTCCTGAGCGTGATTTTTGAGCCGAAATCTGACTCTCTGCACCTATTTTCAGTTAGAAATTACGACTTTTTATACCGAAAATATGCCAATTACTGAAAACGGCGGTGGGTCATATTTTGCCCAAACCCCCCTGCAGTTTTCAAAATGTCTGAAATGTCGGAAATTTGACTCCTGAGCGTGATTTTTGAGCCGAATTCTGACTCTCTGCACCTATTTTCAGTTTCAAATTACGACGTTTCATACCGAAAATATGCCTATTACTGAAAACGGCGATGGGTCATATTTTGCCCAAACCCCCCCTGCAGTTTTCAAAATGTTTGAAATGTCGGAAATTTGACTCCTGAGCGTGATTTTTGAGCCGAATTCTGACACTCTGCACCTAATTTCAGTTTCAAATTTCGACGTTTCATACAAAAAATATGCCAATTACTGAAAACGGCGATGGGTCATATTTTGCCCAAACCCCCCAGCAGTTTTCAAAATGTCTGAAATGTCGGAAATTTGACTCCTTAGCGTGATTTTTGAGCGGAATTCTGACTCTCTGCACATATTTTCAGTTTCAAATTACGACTTTTTATACCGAAAATATGCCAATTACTGAAAACGGCGATGGGTCATAATTTGCCCAAACCCCCCTGCAGTTTTCAAAATGTCTGAAATGCCGGAAATTTGACTCCTGAGCGTGATTATTGAGCCGAATTCTGACTCTCTGCACCTATTTTCAGTTTCAAATTACGACGTTTCATACCGAAAATATGCCAATTACTGAAAACGGCGATGGGTCATATTTTGCCCAAACCCCCCCTGCAGTTTTCAAAATGTCTGAAATGTCGGAAATTTGACTAGTGAGCGTGATTTTTGAGCCGAATTCTGACTCTCTGCACCTATTTTCAGTTTCAAATTACGACTTTTTATACCCAAAATATGCCAATTACTGAAAACGGCGATGGGTCATATTTTGCCCGAACCCAACTGCATTTTTTAAAATGTCTGAAATGCCGGAAATTTGACTCCTGAGCGTGATTTTTGAGCCGAATTCTGACTCTCTGCAACTATTTTCAGTTTTAAATTACGAAGTTTCATACTGAAAATATGCCAATTACTGTAAACGGCGATGGGTCATATTTTGCCCAAACCCCTCTGCAGTTTTCAAAATGTTTGCAATGTCGGAACTTTGACTCCTGAGCGTGATTTTTAATCCGAATTCTGACTTTCTGCACCTATTTTCAGTTTCAAATTACGACTTTTTATACCGAAAATATGCCAATTACTGAAAACGGCGATTGGTCATATTTTGCCCAAAACCCCTTGCAGTTTTCAAAATGTCTGAAATGCCGGAAATTTGACTCCTGAGCGTGATTTTTCAGCCGAATTCTGACTCTCTGCACCTATTTTCAGTTTCAATTTACGACTTTTTATACCGAAAATATGCCAATTACTGAAAACAGCGATGGGTCATATTTTGCCCAAACCCCCCTGCAGTTTTCAAAATGTCTGAAATGCCGGAAATTTGACTCCTGAGCGTGATTTTTGAGCCGAATTCTGACTCTCTGCACCTATTATGTGCAAATATTATGTGAAAATATTATGTGAAAATATGCCAATTAATGTAAACGGCGATGGGTCATATTTTGCCCAAACCCCCTTGCAGTTTTCAAAATGTCTGAAATGCTGGAAATTTGACTCCTGAGCGTGATTTTTTATCAGAATTCTGACTTTCTGCACCTATTTTCAGTTTCAAATTACGACTTTTTATACCGAAAATATGCCAATTACTGTAAACGGCGATGGGTCATATTTTGTCCAAACCCCCCTGCAGTTTTCAAAATGTCTGAAATTTGACTCCTGAGCGTGATTTTTGAGCCGAATTTTGACTCTCTGCACCTATTTTCAGTTTCAAATTACGACGTTTCATAGCGAAAGTATGCCAATTACTGAAAACGGCGATGGGTCATATTTTTGCCAAACCCCCCTGCAGTTTTCAAAATGTCTGAAATTTGACTACTAAGCGTGATTTTTGCGCCGAATTCTGACTCTCTGCACCTATTTTCAGTTTCAAATTACGAATTTTTATACCGAAAATATGCCAATTACTGAAAACGGCGATGGGTCATATTTTGCCAAAACCCCTCTGCAGTTTTCAAAATGTCTGAAATGTCGGAAATTTGACTCCTGAGCGTGATTTTTGAGCCGAATTCTGACTCTCTGCACCTATTTTCAGTTTCAAATTACGACGTTTCATACCGAAAATATGCCAATTACTGCAAACGGCGATGGGTCATATTTTGCCCAAACCCCCTTGCAGTTTTCAAAATGTCTGAAATGTCGGAAATTTGACTCCTGAACGTGATTTTTGCGCCGAGTTCTGACTCTCTGCACAGGTTTTCAGTTTCAAATTACGACTTTTTATACCGAAAATATGCCAATTACTGAAAACGGCGATGGGTCATATTTTGCCCAAACCTCCCTGCAGTTTTTAAAATGTCTGAAATGTCGGAAATTTGACTCCTGAGCGTGATTTTTGAGCCGAAATCTGACTCTCTGCACCTATTTTCAGTTAGAAATTACGACTTTTTATACCGAAAATATGCCAATTACTGAAAACGGCGGTGGGTCATATTTTGCCCAAACCCCCCTGCAGTTTTCAAAATGTCTGAAATGTCGGAAATTTGACTCCTGAGCGAGATTTTTGAGCCGAATTCTGACTCTCTGCACCTATTTTCAGTTTCAAATTACGACGTTTCATACCGAAAATATGCCTATTACTGAAAACGCCGATGGGTCATATTTTGCCCAAACCCCCCCTGCAGTTTTCAAAATGTTTGAAATGTCGGAAATTTGACTCCTGAGCGTGATTTTTGAGCCGAATTCTGACACTCTGCACCTAATTTCAGTTTCAAATTTCGACGTTTCATACAAAAAATATGCCAATTACTGAAAACGGCGATGGGTCATATTTTGCCCAAACCCCCCAGCAGTTTTCAAAATGTCTGAAATGTCGGAAATTTGACTCCTGAGCGTGATTTTTGAGCGGAATTCTGACTCTCTGCACATATTTTCAGTTTCAAATTACGACTTTTTATACCGAAAATATGCCAATTACTGAAAACGGCGATGGGTCATATTTTGCCCAAACCCCCCTGCTGTTTTCAAAATGTCTGAAATGCCGGAAATTTGACTCCTGAGCGTGATTTTTGAGCCGAATTCTGACTCTCTGCACCTATTTTCAGTTTCAAATTACGACGTTTCATACCGAAAATATGCCAATTACTGAAAACGGCGATGGGTCATATTTTGCCCAAACCCCCCTTGCAGTTTTCAAAATGTCTGAAATGTCGGAAATTTGACTAGTGAGCGTGATTTTTGAGCCGAATTCTGACTCTCTGCACCTATTTTCAGTTTCAAATTACGAATTTTTATACCGAAAATATGCCAATTACTGAAAACGGCGATGGGTCATATTTTGCCCGAATCCAACTGCATTTTTTAAAATGTCTGAAATGCCGGAAATTTGACTCCTGAGCGTGATTTTTGAGCCGAATTCTGACTCTCTGCAACTATTTTCAGTTTCAAATTACGACGTTTCATACTGAAAATATGCCAATTACTGTAAACGGCGATGGGTCATATTTTGCCCAAACCCCTCTGCAGTTTTCAAAATGTTTGCAATGTCGGAACTTTGACTCCTGAGCGTGATTTTTAATCCGAATTCTGACTTTCTGCACCTATTTTCAGTCTCAAATTACGACTTTTTATACCGAAAATATGCCAATTACTGAAAACGGCGATTGGTCATATTTTGCCCAAACCCCCTTGCAGTTTTCAAAATGTCTGAAATGCCGGAAATTTGACTCCTGAGCGTGATTTTTCAGCCGAATTCTGACTCTCTGCACCTATTTTCAGTTTCAATTTACGACTTTTTATACCGAAAATATGCCAATTACTGAAAACAGCGATGGGTCATATTTTGCCCAAACCCCCCTGCAGTTTTCAAAATGTCTGAAATGCCGGAAATTTGACTCCTGAGCGTGATTTTTTATCCGAATTCTGACTTTCTGCACCTATTTTCAGTTTCAAATTACGACTTTTTATACCGAAAATATGCCAATTACTGAAAACGGCGATGGGTCATTTTTTGTCCAAACCCCCCTGCAGTTTTCAAAATGTCTGAAATTTGACTCCTGAGCGTGATTTTTGAGCCGAATTTTGACTCTCTGCACCTATTTTCAGTTTCAAATTACGACGTTTCATAGCGAAAGTATGCCAATTACTGAAAACGGCGATGGGTCATATTTTTGCCAAATCCCCCTGCAGTTTTCAAAATGTCTGAAATTTGACTCCTAAGCGTGATTTTTGCGCCGAATTCTGACTTTCTGCACCTATTTTCAGTTTCAAATTACGAATTTTTATACCGAAAATATGCCAATTACTGAAAACGGCGATGTGTCATATTTTGCCAAAACCCCTCTGCAGTTTTCAAAATGTCTGAAATGTCGGAAATTTGACTCCTGAGCGTGATTTTTGAGCCGAATTCTGACTCTCTGCACCTATTTTCAGTTTCATATTACGACTTTTCATACCGAAAATATGCCAATTACTGAAAACGGCGATGGGTCATATTTTGCCCAAACCTCCCTGCAGTTTTTAAAATGTCTGAAATGTCGGAAATTTGACTCCTGAGCGTGATTTTTGAGCCGAAATCTGACTCTCTGCACCTATTTTCAGTTAGAAATTACGACTTTTTATACCGAAAATATGCCAATTACTGAAAACGGCGGTGGGTCATATTTTGCCCAAACCCCCCTGCAGTTTTCAAAATGTCGGAAATGTCAGAAATTTGACTCCTGAGCGTGATTTTTGAGCCGAATTCTGACTCTCTGCACCTATTTTCAGTATCAAATTACGACGTTTCATACCGAAAATATGCCTATTACTGAAAACGGCGATGGGTCATATTTTGCCCAAACCCCCCCCTGCAGTTTTCAAAATGTTTGAAATGTCGGAAATTTGACTCCTGAGCGTGATTTTTGAGCCGAATTCTGACACTCTGCACCTAATTTCAGTTTCAAATTACGATGTTTCATACAAAAAATATGCCAATTACTGAAAACGGCGATGGGTCATATTTTGCCCAAACCCCCCAGCAGTTTTCAAAATGTCTGAAATGTCGGAAATTTGACTCCTGAGCGTGATTTTTGAGCGGAATTCTGACTCTCTGCACATATTTTCAGTTTCAAATTACGACTTTTTATACCGAAAATATGCCAATTACTGAAAACGGCGATGGGTCATATTTTGCCCAAACCCCCCTGCATTTTTCAAAATGTCTGAAATGCCGGAAATTTGACTCCTGAGCGTGATTTTTGAGCCGAATTCTGACTCTCTGCACCTATTTTCAGTTTCAAATTACGACGTTTCATACCGAAAATATGCCAATTACTGAAAACGGCGATGGGTCATATTTTGCCCAAACCCCCCCTGCAGTTTTCAAAATGTCTGAAATGTCGGAAATTTGACTCCTGAGCGTGATTTTTGAGCCGAATTCTGACTCTCTGCACCTATTTTCAGTTTCAAATTACGACTTTTTATACCGAAAATATGCCAATTACTGAAAACGGCGATGGGTCATATTTTGCCCGAACCCAACTGCATTTTTTAAAATGTCTGAAATGCCGGAAATTTGACTCCTGAGCGTGATTTTTGAGCCGAATTCTGACTTTCTGCAACTATTTTCAGTTTCAAATTACGACGTTTCATACTGAAAATATGCCAATTACTGTAAACGGCGATGGGTCATATTTTGCCCAAACCCCTCTGCAGTTTTCAAAATGTTTGCAATGTCGGAACTTTGACTCCTGAGCGTGATTTTTAATCCGAATTCTGACTTTCTGCACCTATTTTCAGTTTCAAATTACGAATTTTTATACCGAAAATATGCCAATTACTGAAAACGGCGATTGGTCATATTTTGCCCAAACCCCCTTGCAGTTTTCAAAATGTCTGAAATGCCGGAAATTTGACTCCTGAGCGTGATTTTTCAGCCGAATTCTGACTCTCTGCACCTATTTTCAGTTTCAATTTACGACTTTTTATACCGAAAATATGCCAATTACTGAAAACAGCGATGGGTCATATTTTGCACAAACCCCCCTGCAGTTTTCAAAATGTCTGAAATGCCGGAAATTTGACTCCTGAGCGTGATTTTTGAGCCGAATTCTGACTCTCTGCACCTATTATGTGCAAATATTATGTGAAAATATTATGTGAAAATATGCCAATTACTGTAAACGGCGATGGGTCATATTTTGCCCAAACCCCCTTGCAGTTTTCAAAATGTCTGAAATGCCGGAAATTTGACTACTGAGCGTGATTTTTTATCAGAATTCTGACTTTCTGCACCTATTTTCAGTTTCAAATTACGACTTTTTATACCGAAAATATGCCAATTACTGAAAACGGCGATGGGTCATATTTTGTCCAAACCCCCCTGCAGTTTTCAAAATGTCTGAAATTTGACTCCTGAGCGTGATTTTTGAGCCGAATTTTGACTCTCTGCACCTATTTTCAGTTTCAAATTACGACGTTTCATAGCGAAAGTATGCCAATTACTGAAAACGGCGATGGGTCATATTTTTGCCAAACCCCCCTGCAGTTTTCAAAATGTCTGAAATTTGACTACTAAGCGTGATTTTTGCGCCGAATTCTGACTCTCTGCACCTATTTTCAGTTTCAAATTACGAATTTTTATACCGAAAATATGCCAATTACTGAAAACGGCGATGGGTCATATTTTGCCAAAACCCCTCTGCAGTTTTGAAAATGTCTGAAATGTCGGAAATTTGACTCCTGAGCGTGATTTTTGAGCCGAAATCTGACTCTCTGCACCTATTTTCAGTTAGAAATTACGACTTTTTATACCGAAAATATGCCAATTACTGAAAACGGCGGTGGGTCATATTTTGCCCAAACCTCCCTGCAGTTTTCAAAATGTCGGAAATGTCGGAAATTTGACTCCTGAGCGTGATTTTTGAGCCGAATTCTGACTCTCTGCACCTATTTTCAGTATCAAATTACGACGTTTCATACCGAAAATATGCCTATTACTGAAAACGGCGATGGGTCATATTTTGCCCAAACCCCCCCTGCAGTTTTCAAAATGTTTGAAATGTCGGAAATTTGACTCCTGAGCGTGATTTTTGAGCCGAATTCTGACACTCTGCACCTAATTTCAGTTTCAAATTACGATGTTTCATACAAAAAATATGCCAATTACTGAAAACGGCGATGGGTCATATTTTGCCCAAACCCCCCAGCAGTTTTCAAAATGTCTGAAATGTCGGAAATTTGACTCCTGAGCGTGATTTTTGAGCGGAATTCTGACTCTCTGCACATATTTTCAGTTTCAAATTACGACTTTTTATACCGAAAATATGCCAATTACTGAAAACGGCGATGGGTCATATTTTGCCCAAACCCCCCTGCAGTTTTCAAAATGTCTGAAATGTCGGAAATTTGACTCCTGAGCGTGATTTTTGAGCCGAATTCTGACTCTCTGCACCTATTTTCAGTTTCAAATTACGACTTTTTATACCGAAAATATGCCAATTACTGAAAACGGCGATGGGTCATATTTTGCCCGAACCCAACTGCATTTTTTAAAATGTCTGAAATGCCGGAAATTTGACTCCTGAGCGTGATTTTTGAGCCGAATTCTGACTCTCTGCAACTATTTTCAGTTTCAAATTACGACGTTTCATACTGAAAATATGCCAATTACTGTAAACGGCGATGGGTCATATTTTGCCCAAACCCCTCTGCAGTTTTCAAAATGTTTGCAATGTCGGAACTTTGACTCCTGAGCGTGATTTTTAATCCGAATTCTGACTTTCTGCACCTATTTTCAGTTTCAAATTACGAATTTTTATACCGAAAATATGCCAATTACTGAAAACGGCGATTGGTCATATTTTGCCCAAACCCCCTTGCAGTTTTCAAAATGTCTGAAATGCCGGAAATTTGACTCCTGAGCGTGATTTTTCAGCCGAATTCTGACTCTCTGCACCTATTTTCAGTTTCAATTTACGACTTTTTATACCGAAAATATGCCAATTACTGAAAACAGCGATGGGTCATATTTTGCACAAACCCCCCTGCAGTTTTCAAAATGTCTGAAATGCCGGAAATTTGACTCCTGAGCGTGATTTTTGAGCCGAATTCTGACTCTCTGCACCTATTATGTGCAAATATTATGTGAAAATATTATGTGAAAATATGCCAATTACTGTAAACGGCGATGGGTCATATTTTGCCCAAACCCCCTTGCAGTTTTCAAAATGTCTGAAATGCCGGAAATTTGACTACTGAGCGTGATTTTTTATCAGAATTCTGACTTTCTGCACCTATTTTCAGTTTCAAATTACGACTTTTTATACCGAAAATATGCCAATTACTGAAAACGGCGATGGGTCATATTTTGTCCAAACCCCCCTGCAGGTTTCAAAATGTCTGAAATTTGACTCCTGAGCGTGATTTTTGAGCCGAATTTTGACTCTCTGCACCTATTTTCAGTTTCAAATTACGACGTTTCATAGCGAAAGTATGCCAATTACTGAAAACGGCGATGGGTCATATTTTTGCCAAACCCCCCTGCAGTTTTCAAAATGTCTGAAATTTGACTACTAAGCGTGATTTTTGCGCCGAATTCTGACTCTCTGCACCTATTTTCAGTTTCAAATTACGAATTTTTATACCGAAAATATGCCAATTACTGAAAACGGCGATGGGTCATATTTTGCCAAAACCCCTCTGCAGTTATGAAAATGTCTGAAATGTCGGAAATTTGACTCCTGAGCGTGATTTTTGAGCCGAAATCTGACTCTCTGCACCTATTTTCAGTTAGAAATTACGACTTTTTATACCGAAAATATGCCAATTACTGAAAACGGCGGTGGGTCATATTTTGCCCAAACCCCCCTGCAGTTTTCAAAATGTTTGCAATGTCGGAAATTTGACTCCTGAGCGTGATTTTTTATCCGAATTCTGACTCTCTGCACCTATTTTTAGTTTCATATTACGACTTTTCATACCGAAAATATGCCAATTACTGCAAACGGCGATGGGTCATATTTTGCCCAAACCCCCCTGCAGTTTTCAAAATGTCTGAAATGTCGGAAATTTGACTCCTGAGCGTGATTTTTGAGCCGAATTCTGACTCTCTGCAACTATTTTCAGTTTTAAATTACGAAGTTTCATACTGAAAATATGCCAATTACTGTAAACGGCGATGGGTCATATTTTGCCCAAACCCCTCTGCAGTTTTCAAAATGTTTGCAATGTCGGAACTTTGACTCCTGAGCGTGATTTTTAATCCGAATTCTGACTTTCTGCACCTATTTTCAGTTTCAAATTACGACTTTTTATACCGAAAATATGCCAATTACTGAAAACGGCGATTGGTCATATTTTGCCCAAACCCCCTTGCAGTTTTCAAAATGTCTGAAATGCCGGAAATTTGACTCCTGAGCGTGATTTTTCAGCCGAATTCTGAATCTCTGCACCTATTTTCAGTTTCAATTTACGACTTTTTATACCGAAAATATGCCAATTACTGAAAACAGCGATGGGTCATATTTTGCCCAAACCCCCCTGCAGTTTTCAAAATGTCTGAAATGCCGGAAATTTGACTCCTGAGCGTGATTTTTGAGCCGAATTTTGACTCTCTGCACCTATTTTCAGTTTCAAATTACGACGTTTCATAGCGAAAGTATGCCAATTACTGAAAACGGCGATGGGTCATATTTTTGCCAAACCCCCCTGCAGTTTTCAAAATGTCTGAAATTTGACTACTAATCGTGATTTTTGCGCCGAATTCTGACTCTCTGCACCTATTTTCAGTTTCAAATTACGAATTTTTATACCGAAAATATGCCAATTACTGAAAACAGCGATGGGTCATATTTTGCCAAAACCCCTCTGCAGTTTTCAAAATGTCTGAAATGTCGGAAATTTGACTCCTGAGCGTGATTTTTGAGCCGAATTCTGACTCTCTGCACCTATTTTCAGTTTCAAATTACGACGTTTCATACCGAAAATATGCCAATTACTGTAAACGGCGATGGGTCATATTTTGCCCAAACCCCCCTGCAGTTTTCAAAATGTTTGCAATGTCGGAAATTTGACTCCTGAGCGTGATTTTTTATCCGAATTCTGACTCTCTGCACCTATTTTTAGTTTCATATTACGACTTTTCATACCGAAAATATGCCAATTACTGCAAACGGCGATGGGTCATATTTTGCCCAAACCCCCCTGCAGTTTTCAAAATGTCTGAAATGTCGGAAATTTGACTCCTGAACGTGATTTTTGCGCCGAGTTCTGACTCTCTGCACAGATTTTCAGTTTCAAATTACGACTTTTTATACCGAAAATATGCCAATTACTGAAAACGGCGATGGGTCATATTTTGCCCAAACCTCCCTGCAGTTTTTAAAATGTCTGAAATGTCGGAAATTTGACTCCTGAGCGTGATTTTTGAGCCGAAATCTGACTCTCTGCACCTATTTTCAGTTAGAAATTACGACTTTTTATACCGAAAATATGCCAATTACTGAAAACGGCGGTGGGTCATATTTTGCCCAAACCCCCCTGCAGTTTTCAAAATGTCTGAAATGTCGGAAATTTGACTCCTGAGCGTGATTTTTGAGCCGAATTCTGACTCTCTGCACCTATTTTCAGTTTCAAATTACGACGTTTCATACCGAAAATATGCCTATTACTGAAAACGGCGATGGGTCATATTTTGCCCAAACCCCCCCTGCAGTTTTCAAAATGTTTGAAATGTCGGAAATTTGACTCCTGAGCGTGATTTTTGAGCCGAATTCTGACACTCTGCACCTAATTTCAGTTTCAAATTTCGACGTTTCATACAAAAAATATGCCAATTACTGAAAACGGCGATGGGTCATATTTTGCCCAAACCCCCCAGCAGTTTTCAAAATGTCTGAAATGTCGGAAATTTGACTCCTTAGCGTGATTTTTGAGCGGAATTCTGACTCTCTGCACATATTTTCAGTTTCAAATTACGACTTTTTATACCGAAAATATGCCAATTACTGAAAACGGCGATGGGTCATATTTTGCCCAAACCCCCCTGCAGTTTTCAAAATGTCTGAAATGCCGGAAATTTGACTCCTGAGCGTGATTATTGAGCCGAATTCTGACTCTCTGCACCTATTTTCAGTTTCAAATTACGACGTTTCATACCGAAAATATGCCAATTACTGAAAACGGCGATGGGTCATATTTTGCCCAAACCCCCCCTGCAGTTTTCAAAATGTCTGAAATGTCGGAAATTTGACTAGTGAGCGTGATTTTTGAGCCGAATTCTGACTCTCTGCACCTATTTTCAGTTTCAAATTACGACTTTTTATACCGAAAATATGCCAATTACTGAAAACGGCGATGGGTCATATTTTGCCCGAACCCAACTGCATTTTTTAAAATGTCTGAAATGCCGGAAATTTGACTCCTGAGCGTGATTTTTGAGCCGAATTCTGACTCTCTGCAACTATTTTCAGTTTTAAATTACGAAGTTTCATACTGAAAATATGCCAATTACTGTAAACGGCGATGGGTCATATTTTGCCCAAACCCCTCTGCAGTTTTCAAAATGTTTGCAATGTCGGAACTTTGACTCCTGAGCGTGATTTTTAATCCGAATTCTGACTTTCTGCACCTATTTTCAGTTTCAAATTACGACTTTTTATACCGAAAATATGCCAATTACTGAAAACAGCGATGGGTCATATTTTGCCCAAACCCCCCTGCAGTTTTCAAAATGTCTGAAATGCCGGAAATTTGACTCCTGAGCGTGATTTTTGAGCCGAATTCTGACTCTCTGCACCTATTATGTGCAAATATTATGTGAAAATATTATGTGAAAATATGCCAATTAATGTAAACGGCGATGGGTCATATTTTGCCCAAACCCCCTTGCAGTTTTCAAAATGTCTGAAATGCTGGAAATTTGACTCCTGAGCGTGATTTTTTATCAGAATTCTGACTTTCTGCACCTATTTTCAGTTTCAAATTACGACTTTTTATACCGAAAATATGCCAATTACTGAAAACGGCGATGGGTCATATTTTGTCCAAACCCCCCTGCAGTTTTCAAAATGTCTGAAATTTGACTCCTGAGCGTGATTTTTGAGCCGAATTTTGACTCTCTGCACCTATTTTCAGTTTCAAATTACGACGTTTCATAGCGAAAGTATGCCAATTACTGAAAACGGCGATGGGTCATATTTTTGCCAAACCCCCCTGCAGTTTTCAAAATGTCTGAAATTTGACTACTAAGCGTGATTTTTGCGCCGAATTCTGACTCTCTGCACCTATTTTCAGTTTCAAATTACGAATTTTTATACCGAAAATATGCCAATTACTGAAAACGGCGATGGGTCATATTTTGCCAAAACCCCTCTGCAGTTTTCAAAATGTCTGAAATGTCGGAAATTTGACTCCTGAGCGTGATTTTTGAGCCGAATTCTGACTCTCTGCACCTATTTTCAGTTTCAAATTACGACGTTTCATACCGAAAATATGCCAATTACTGCAAACGGCGATGGGTCATATTTTGCCCAAACCCCCTTGCAGTTTTCAAAATGTCTGAAATGTCGTAAATTTGACTCCTGAACGTGATTTTTGCGCCGAGTTCTGACTCTCTGCACAGGTTTTCAGTTTCAAATTACGACTTTTTATACCGAAAATATGCCAATTACTGAAAACGGCGATGGGTCATATTTTGCCCAAACCTCCCTGCAGTTTTTAAAATGTCTGAAATGTCGGAAATTTGACTCCTGAGCGTGATTTTTGAGCCGAAATCTGACTCTCTGCACCTATTTTCAGTTAGAAATTACGACTTTTTATACCGAAAATATGCCAATTACTGAAAACGGCGGTGGGTCATATTTTGCCCAAACCCCCCTGCAGTTTTCAAAATGTCTGAAATGTCGGAAATTTGACTCCTGAGCGAGATTTTTGAGCCGAATTCTGACTCTCTGCACCTATTTTCAGTTTCAAATTACGACGTTTCATACCGAAAATATGCCTATTACTGAAAACGCCGATGGGTCATATTTTGCCCAAACCCCCCCTGCAGTTTTCAAAATGTTTGAAATGTCGGAAATTTGACTCCTGAGCGTGATTTTTGAGCCGAATTCTGACACTCTGCACCTAATTTCAGTTTCAAATTTCGACGTTTCATACAAAAAATATGCCAATTACTGAAAACGGCGATGGGTCATATTTTGCCCAAACCCCCCAGCAGTTTTCAAAATGTCTGAAATGTCGGAAATTTGACTCCTGAGCGTGATTTTTGAGCGGAATTCTGACTCTCTGCACATATTTTCAGTTTCAAATTACGACTTTTTATACCGAAAATATGCCAATTACTGAAAACGGCGATGGGTCATATTTTGCCCAAACCCCCCTGCAGTTTTCAAAATGTCTGAAATGCCGGAAATTTGACTCCTGAGCGTGATTTTTGAGCCGAATTCTGACTCTCTGCACCTATTTTCAGTTTCAAATTACGACGTTTCATACCGAAAATATGCCAATTACTGAAAACGGCGATGGGTCATATTTTGCCCAAACCCCCCTTGCAGTTTTCAAAATGTCTGAAATGTCGGAAATTTGACTAGTGAGCGTGATTTTTGAGCCGAATTCTGACTCTCTGCACCTATTTTCAGTTTCAAATTACGACTTTTTATACCGAAAATATGCCAATTACTGAAAACGGCGATGGGTCATATTTTGCCCGAATCCAACTGCATTTTTTAAAATGTCTGAAATGCCGGAAATTTGACTCCTGAGCGTGATTTTTGAGCCGAATTCTGACTCTCTGCAACTATTTTCAGTTTCAAATTACGACGTTTCATACTGAAAATATGCCAATTACTGTAAACGGCGATGGGTCATATTTTGCCCAAACCCCTCTGCAGTTTTCAAAATGTTTGCAATGTCGGAACTTTGACTCCTGAGCGTGATTTTTAATCCGAATTCTGACTTTCTGCACCTATTTTCAGTTTCAAATTACGACTTTTTATACCGAAAATATGCCAATTACTGAAAACAGCGATTGGTCATATTTTGCCCAAACCCCCTTGCAGTTTTCAAAATGTCTGAAATGCCGGAAATTTGACTCCTGAGCGTGATTTTTCAGCCGAATTCTGACTCTCTGCACCTATTTTCAGTTTCAATTTACGACTTTTTATACCGAAAATATGCCAATTACTGAAAACAGCGATGGGTCATATTTTGCCCAAACCCCCCTGCAGTTTTCAAAATGTCTGAAATGCCGGAAATTTGACTTCTGAGCGTGATTTTTGAGCCGAATTCTGACTCTCTGCACCTATTATGTGCAAATATTATGTGAAAATATTATGTGAAAATATGCCAATTACTGTAAACGGCGATGGGTCATATTTTGCCCAAACCCCCTTGCAGTTTTCAAAATGTCTGAAATGCCGGAAATTTGACTCCTGAGCGTGATTTTTTATCCGAATTCTGACTTTCTGCACCTATTTTCAGTTTCAAATTACGACTTTTTATACCGAAAATATGCCAATTACTGAAAACGGCGATGGGTCATTTTTTGTCCAAACCCCCCTGCAGTTTTCAAAATGTCTGAAATTTGACTCCTGAGCGTGATTTTTGAGCCGAATTTTGACTCTCTGCACCTATTTTCAGTTTCAAATTACGACGTTTCATAGCGAAAGTATGCCAATTACTGAAAACGGCGATGGGTCATATTTTTGCCAAATCCCCCTGCAGTTTTCAAAATGTCTGAAATTTGACTCCTAAGCGTGATTTTTGCGTCGAATTCTGACTTTCTGCACCTATTTTCAGTTTCAAATTACGAATTTTTATACCGAAAATATGCCAATTACTGAAAACGGCGATGTGTCATATTTTGCCAAAACCCCTCTGCAGTTTTCAAAATGTCTGAAATGTCGGAAATTTGACTCCTGAGCGTGATTTTTGAGCCGAATTCTGACTCTCTGCACCTATTTTCAGTTTCATATTACGACTTTTCATACCGAAAATATGCCAATTACTGAAAACGGCGATGGGTCATATTTTGCCCAAACCTCCCTGCAGTTTTTAAAATGTCTGAAATGTCGGAAATTTGACTCCTGAGCGTGATTTTTGAGCCGAAATCTGACTCTCTGCACCTATTTTCAGTTAGAAATTACGACTTTTTATACCGAAAATATGCCAATTACTGAAAACGGCGATGGGTCATATTTTGCCCAAACCTCCCTGCAGTTTTTAAAATGTCTGAAATGTCGGAAATTTGACTCCTGAGCGTGATTTTTGAGCCGAAATCTGACTCTCTGCACCTATTTTCAGTTAGAAATTACGACTTTTTATACCGAAAATATGCCAATTACTGAAAACGGCGGTGGGTCATATTTTGCCCAAACCCCCCTGCAGTTTTCAAAATGTCGGAAATGTCAGAAATTTGACTCCTGAGCGTGATTTTTGAGCCGAATTCTGACTCTCTGCACCTATTTTCAGTATCAAATTACGACGTTTCATACCGAAAATATGCCTATTACTGAAAACGGCGATGGGTCATATTTTGCCCAAACCCCCCCCTGCAGTTTTCAAAATGTTTGAAATGTCGGAAATTTGACTCCTGAGCGTGATTTTTGAGCCGAATTCTGACACTCTGCACCTAATTTCAGTTTCAAATTACGATGTTTCATACAAAAAATATGCCAATTACTGAAAACGGCGATGGGTCATATTTTGCCCAAACCCCCCAGCAGTTTTCAAAATGTCTGAAATGTCGGAAATTTGACTCCTGAGCGTGATTTTTGAGCGGAATTCTGACTCTCTGCACATATTTTCAGTTTCAAATTACGACTTTTTATACCGAAAATATGCCAATTACTGAAAACGGCGATGGGTCATATTTTGCCCAAACCCCCCTGCATTTTTCAAAATGTCTGAAATGCCGGAAATTTGACTCCTGAGCGTGATTTTTGAGCCGAATTCTGACTCTCTGCACCTATTTTCAGTTTCAAATTACGACGTTTCATACCGAAAATATGCCAATTACTGAAAACGGCGATGGGTCATATTTTGCCCAAACCCCCCCTGCAGTTTTCAAAATGTCTGAAATGTCGGAAATTTGACTCCTGAGCGTGATTTTTGAGCCGAATTCTGACTCTCTGCACCTATTTTCAGTTTCAAATTACGACTTTTTATACCGAAAATATGCCAATTACTGAAAACGGCGATGGGTCATATTTTGCCCGAACCCAACTGCATTTTTTAAAATGTCTGAAATGCCGGAAATTTGACTCCTGAGCGTGATTTTTGAGCCGAATTCTGACTTTCTGCAACTATTTTCAGTTTCAAATTACGACGTTTCATACTGAAAATATGCCAATTACTGTAAACGGCGATGGGTCATATTTTGCCCAAACCCCTCTGCAGTTTTCAAAATGTTTGCAATGTCGGAACTTTGACTCCTGAGCGTGATTTTTAATCCGAATTCTGACTTTCTGCACCTATTTTCAGTTTCAAATTACGAATTTTTATACCGAAAATATGCCAATTACTGAAAACGGCGATTGGTCATATTTTGCCCAAACCCCCTTGCAGTTTTCAAAATGTCTGAAATGCCGGAAATTTGACTCCTGAGCGTGATTTTTCAGCCGAATTCTGACTCTCTGCACCTATTTTCAGTTTCAATTTACGACTTTTTATACCGAAAATATGCCAATTACTGAAAACAGCGATGGGTCATATTTTGCACAAACCCCCCTGCAGTTTTCAAAATGTCTGAAATGCCGGAAATTTGACTCCTGAGCGTGATTTTTGAGCCGAATTCTGACTCTCTGCACCTATTATGTGCAAATATTATGTGAAAATATTATGTGAAAATATGCCAATTACTGTAAACGGCGATGGGTCATATTTTGCCCAAACCCCCTTGCAGTTTTCAAAATGTCTGAAATGCCGGAAATTTGACTACTGAGCGTGATTTTTTATCAGAATTCTGACTTTCTGCACCTATTTTCAGTTTCAAATTACGACTTTTTATACCGAAAATATGCCAATTACTGAAAACGGCGATGGGTCATATTTTGTCCAAACCCCCCTGCAGTTTTCAAAATGTCTGAAATTTGACTCCTGAGCGTGATTTTTGAGCCGAATTTTGACTCTCTGCACCTATTTTCAGTTTCAAATTACGACGTTTCATAGCGAAAGTATGCCAATTACTGAAAACGGCGATGGGTCATATTTTTGCCAAACCCCCCTGCAGTTTTCAAAATGTCTGAAATTTGACTACTAAGCGTGATTTTTGCGCCGAATTCTGACTCTCTGCACCTATTTTCAGTTTCAAATTACGAATTTTTATACCGAAAATATGCCAATTACTGAAAACGGCGATGGGTCATATTTTGCCAAAACCCCTCTGCAGTTTTGAAAATGTCTGAAATGTCGGAAATTTGACTCCTGAGCGTGATTTTTGAGCCGAAATCTGACTCTCTGCACCTATTTTCAGTTAGAAATTACGACTTTTTATACCGAAAATATGCCAATTACTGAAAACGGCGGTGGGTCATATTTTGCCCAAACCCCCCTGCAGTTTTCAAAATGTCGGAAATGTCGGAAATTTGACTCCTGAGCGTGATTTTTGAGCCGAATTCTGACTCTCTGCACCTATTTTCAGTATCAAATTACGACGTTTCATACCGAAAATATGCCTATTACTGAAAACGGCGATGGGTCATATTTTGCCCAAACCCCCCCTGCAGTTTTCAAAATGTTTGAAATGTCGGAAATTTGACTCCTGAGCGTGATTTTTGAGCCGAATTCTGACACTCTGCACCTAATTTCAGTTTCAAATTACGATGTTTCATACAAAAAATATGCCAATTACTGAAAACGGCGATGGGTCATATTTTGCCCAAACCCCCCAGCAGTTTTCAAAATGTCTGAAATGTCGGAAATTTGACTCCTGAGCGTGATTTTTGAGCGGAATTCTGACTCTCTGCACATATTTTCAGTTTCAAATTACGACTTTTTATACCGAAAATATGCCAATTACTGAAAACGGCGATGGGTCATATTTTGCCCAAACCCCCCTGCAGTTTTCAAAATGTCTGAAATGTCGGAAATTTGACTCCTGAGCGTGATTTTTGAGCCGAATTCTGACTCTCTGCACCTATTTTCAGTTTCAAATTACGACTTTTTATACCGAAAATATGCCAATTACTGAAAACGGCGATGGGTCATATTTTGCCCGAACCCAACTGCATTTTTTAAAATGTCTGAAATGCCGGAAATTTGACTCCTGAGCGTGATTTTTGAGCCGAATTCTGACTCTCTGCAACTATTTTCAGTTTCAAATTACGACGTTTCATACTGAAAATATGCCAATTACTGTAAACGGCGATGGGTCATATTTTGCCCAAACCCCTCTGCAGTTTTCAAAATGTTTGCAATGTCGGAACTTTGACTCCTGAGCGTGATTTTTAATCCGAATTCTGACTTTCTGCACCTATTTTCAGTTTCAAATTACGAATTTTTATACCGAAAATATGCCAATTACTGAAAACGGCGATTGGTCATATTTTGCCCAAACCCCCTTGCAGTTTTCAAAATGTCTGAAATGCCGGAAATTTGACTCCTGAGCGTGATTTTTCAGCCGAATTCTGACTCTCTGCACCTATTTTCAGTTTCAATTTACGACTTTTTATACCGAAAATATGCCAATTACTGAAAACGGCGATGGGTCATATTTTGCCCAAACCCCCCTGCAGTTATCAAAATGTCTGAAATGTCGGAAATTTAATTCCTGAGCGTGATTTTTGAGCCGAATCCTGACTCTTTGCACCTATTTTCAGTTTCAAATTACGACTTTTTATACCGAAAATATGCCAATTACTGAAAACGGCGATGGGTCATATTTTGCCCAAACCCCCTTGCAGTTTTCAAAATGTCTGAAATGTCGGAAATTTGACTCCTGAGCGTGATTTTTGCGCCGAGTTCTGACTCTCTGCACCGATTTTCAGTTTCAAATTACGACTTTTTATACCGAAAATATGCCAATTACTGAAAACGGCGATGGGTCATATTTTGCCCAAACCCCCCAGCAGTTTTCAAAATGTTTGAAATGTCGGAAATTTGACTCCTGAGCGTGATTTTTGAGCGGAATTCTGACTCTCTGCACCTATTTTCAGTTTCAAATTACGACGTTTCATACCGAAAATATGCCAATTACTGAAAACGGCGATGGGTCATATTTTGCCCAAACCCCCCCTGCAGTTTTCAAAATGTTTGAAATGTCGGAAATTTGACTCCTGAGCGTGATTTTTGAGCCGAATTCTGACACTCTGCACCTAATTTCAGTTTCAAATTACGACGTTTCATACAAAAATATGCCAATTACTGAAAACGGCGATGGGTCATATTTTGCCCAAACCCCCCTGCAGTTTTCAAAATGTCTGAAATGTCGGAAATTTGAATCCTGAGCGTGATTTTTGAGCCGAATTCTGACTCTCTGCACCTATTTTCAGTTTCAAATTATGACGTTTCATAGCGAAAGTATGCCAATTACTGAAAACGGCGATGGGTCATATTTTTGCCAAACCCCCCTGCAGTTTTCAAAATGTCTGAAATTTGACTCCTAAGCGTGATTTTTGCGCCGAATTCTGACTCTCTGCACCTATTTTCAGTTTCAAATTACGAATTTTTATACCGAAAATATGCCAATTACTGAAAACGGCGATGGGTCATATTTTGCCAAAACCCCCCTGCAGTTTTCAAAATGTCTGAAATTTTACTCCTGAGCGTGATTTTTGAGCCGAATTCTGACTCTCTGCACCTATTTTCAGTTTCAAATTACGACGTTTCATACCGAAAATATGCCAATTACTGTAAACGGCGATGTGTCATATTTTGCCCAAACCCCCCTGCAGTTTTCAAAATGTTTGCAATGTCGGAAATTTGACTCCTGAGCGTGATTTTTTATTCGAATTCTGACTCTCTGCACCTATTTTTAGTTTCAAATTACGACGTTTCATACAAAAAATATGCCAATTACTGAAAACGGCGATGGGTCATATTTTGTCCAAACCCCCCAGCAGTTTTCAAAATATCTGAAATGTCGGAAATTTGACTCCTTAGCGTGATTTTTGATCGGAATTCTGACTCTCTGCACATATTTTCAGTTTCAAATTACGACGTTTCATACCGAAAATATGCCAATTACTGAAAACGGCGATGGGTCATATTTTGCACAAACCCCCCCTGCAATTTTCAAAATGTTTGAAATGTCGGAAATTTGACTCCTTAGCGTGATTTTTGAGCCGAATTCTGACTCTCTGCACCTATTTTCAGTTTCAAATTACGACTTTTCATACCGAAAATATGCCAATTACTGAAAACGGCGATGGGTCATATTTTGCCCAAACCTCCCTGCAGTTTTTAAAATGTCTGAAATGTCGGAAATTAGACTCCTGAGCGTGATTTTTGCGCCGAATTCTGACTCTCTGCACCTATTTTCAGTTTCAAATTACGAATTTTTATACCGAAAATATGCCAATTACAGAAAACGGCGATGGGTCATATTTTGCCCAAACCCCCCTGCAGTTATCAAAATGTCTGAAATGTCGGAAATTTAATTCCTGAGCGTGATTTTTGAGCCGAATCCTGACTCTTTGCACCTATTTTCAGTTTCAAATTACGACTTTTTATACCGAAAATATGCCAATTACTGAAAACGGCGATGGGTCATATTTTGCCCAAACCCCCTTGCAGTTTTCAAAATGTCTGAAATGTCGGAAATTTGACTCCTGAGCGTGATTTTTGCGCCGAGTTCTGACTCTCTGCACCGATTTTCAGTTTCAAATTACGACTTTTTATACCGAAAATATGCCAATTACTGAAAACGGCGATGGGTCATATTTTGCCCAAACCCCCCAGCAGTTTTCAAAATGTTTGAAATGTCGGAAATTTGACTCCTGAGCGTGATTTTTGAGCGGAATTCTGACTCTCTGCACACATTTTCAGTTTCAAATTACGACTTTTTATACCGAAAATATGCCAATTACTAAAAACGGCGATGGGTCATATTTTGCCCAAACCTCCCTGCAGTTTTTAAAATGTCTGAAATGTCGGAAATTTGACTCCTGAGCGTGATTTTTGAGCCGAAATCTGACTCTCTGCCCCTATTTTCAGTTAGAAATTACGACTTTTTATACCGAAAATATGCCAATTACTGAAAACGGCGGTGGGTCATATTTTGCCCAAACCCCCCTGCAGTTTTCAAAATGTCGGAAATGTCGGAAATTTGACTCCTGAGCGTGATTTTTGAGCCGAATTCTGACTCTCTGCACCTATTTTCAGTTTCAAATTACGACGTTTCATACCGAAAATATGCCTATTACTGAAAACGGCGATGGGTCATATTTTGCCCAAACCCCCCCTGCAGTTTTCAAAATGTCTGAAATGTCGGAAATTTGACTCCTGAGCGTGATTTTTGAGCGGAATTCTGACTCTCTGCACATATTTTCAGTTTCAAATTACGACTTTTTATACCGAAAATATGCCAATTACTGAAAACGGCGATGGGTCATATTTTGCCCAAACCCCCCTGCAGTTTTCAAAATGTCTGAAATGCCGGAAATTTGACTCCTGAGCGTGATTTTTGAGCCGAATTCTGACTCTCTGCACCTATTTTCAGTTTCAAATTACGACGTTTCATACCGAAAATATGCCAATTACTGAAAACGGCGATGGGTCATATTTTGCCCAAACCCCCCCTCTAGTTTTCAAAATGTCTGAAATGTCGGAAATTTGACTCCTGAGCGTGATTTTTGAGCCGAATTCTGACTCTCTGCACCTATTTTCAGTTTCAAATTACGACTTTTTATACCGAAAATATGCCAATTACTGAAAACGGCGATGGGTCATATTTTGCCCGAACCCAACTGCATTTTTTAAAATGTCTGAAATGCCGGAAATTTGACTCCTGAGCGTGATTTTTGAGCCGAATTCTGACTCTCTGCAACTATTTTCAGTTTCAAATTACGACGTTTCATACTGAAAATATGCCAATTACTGTAAACGGCGATGGGTCATATTTTGCCCAAACCCCTCTGCAGTTTTCAAAATGTTTGCAATGTCGGAACTTTGACTCCTGAGCGTGATTTTTAATCCGAATTCTGACTTTCTGCACCTATTTTCAGTTACAAATTACGACTTTTTATACCGAAAATATGCCAATTACTGAAAACGGCGATTGGTCATATTTTGCCCAAACCCCCTTGCAGTTTTCAAAATGTCTGAAATGCCGGAAATTTGACTCCTGAGCGTGATTTTTCAGCCGAATTCTGACTCTCTGCACCTATTTTTAGTTTCAATTTACGACTTTTTATACCGAAAATATGCCAATTACTGAAAACAGCGATGGGTCATATTTTGCCCAAACCCCCCTGCAGTTTTCAAAATGTCTGAAATGCCGGAAATTTGACTCCTGAGCGTGATTTTTGAGCCGAATTCTGACTCTCTGCACCTATTATGTGCAAATATTATGTGAAAATATTATGTGAAAATATGCCAATTACTGTAAACGGCGATGGGTCATATTTTGCCCAAACCCCCTTGCAGTTTTCAAAATGTCTGAAATGCCGGAAATTTGACTCCTGAGCGTGATTTTTTATCCGAATTCTGACTTTCTGCACCTATTTTCAGTTTCAAATTACGACTTTTTATACCGAAAATATGCCAATTACTGAAAACGGCGATGGGTCATATTTTGTCCAAACCCCCCTGCAGTTTTCAAAATGTCTGAAATTTGACTCCTGAGCGTAATTTTTGAGCCGAATTTTGACTCTCTGCACCTATTTTCAGTTTCAAATTACGACGTTTCATAGCGAAAGTATGCCAATTACTGAAAACGGCGATGGGTCATATTTTTGCCAAATCCCCCTGCAGTTTTCAAAATGTCTGAAATTTGACTCCTAAGCGTGATTTTTGCGCCGAATTCTGACTCTCTGTACCTATTTTCAGTTTCAAATTACGAATTTTTATACCGAAAATATGCCAATTACTGAAAACGGCGATGGGTCATATTTTGCCAAAACCCCTCTGCAGTTTTCAAAATGTCTGAAATGTCGGAAATTTGACTCCTGAGCGTGATTTTTGAGCCGAGTTCTGACTCTCTGCACCTATTTTCAGTTTCATATTACGACTTTTCATACCGAAAATATGCCAATTACTGCAAACGGCGATGGGTCATATTTTGCCCAAACCCCCCTGCAGTTTTCAAAATGTCTGAAATGTCGGAAATTTGCCTCCTGAACGTGATTTTTGCGCCGAGTTCTGACTCTCTGCACAGATTTTCAGTTTCAAATTACGACTTTTTATACCGAAAATATGCCAATTACTGAAAACGGCGATGGGTCATATTTTGCCCAAACCTCCCTGCAGTTTTTAAAATGTCTGAAATGTCAGAAATTTGACTCCTGAGCGTGATTTTTGTGCCGAAATCTGACTCTCTGCACCTATTTTCAGTTAGAAATTACGACTTTTTATACCGAAAATATGCCAATTACTGAAAACGGCGGTGGGTCATATTTTGCCCAAACCCCCCTGCAGTTTTCAAAATGTTTGCAATGTCGGAAATTTGACTCCTGAGCGTGATTTTTTATCCGAATTCTGACTCTCTGCACCTATTTTCAGTTTCATATTACGACTTTTCATACCGAAAATATGCCAATTACTGCAAACGGCGATGGGTCATATTTTGCCCAAACCCCCCTGCAGTTTTCAAAATGTCTGAAATGTCGGAAATTTGACTCCTGAACGTGATTTTTGCGCCGAGTTCTGACTCTCTGCACAGATTTTCAGTTTCAAATTACGACTTTTTATACCGAAAATATGCCAATTACTGAAAACGGCGATGGGTCATATTTTGCCCAAACCTCCCTGCAGTTTTTAAAATGTCTGAAATGTCGGAAATTTGACTCCTGAGCGTGATTTTTGAGCCGAAATCTGACTCTCTGCACCTATTTTCAGTTAGAAATTACGAATTTTATACCGAAAATATGCCAATTACTGAAAACGGCGGTGGGTCATATTTTGCCCAAACCCCCCTGCAGTTTTCAAAATGTCTGAAATGTCGGAAATTTGACTCCTGAGCGTGATTTTTTATCCGAATTCTGACTCTCTGCACCTATTTTCAGTTTCAAATTACGACGTTTCATACCGAAAATATGCCAATTACTGAAAACGGCGATGGGTCATATTTTGCCCAAACCCCCCTGCAGTTTTCAAAATGTCTGAAATGTCGGAAATTTGACTCCTGAGCGTGATTTTTGAGCCGAATTCTGACTCTCTGCACCTATTTTCAGTTTCAAATTACGAATTTTTATACCAAAAATATGCCAATTACAGAAAACGGCGATGGGTCATATTTTGCCCAAACCCCCCAGCAGTTTTCAAAATGTCTAAAATGTCGGAAATTTGACTCCTGAGCGTGATTTTTGAGCGGAATTCTGACTCTCTGCACACATTTTCAGTTTCAAATTACGACTTTTTATACCGAAAATATGCCAATTACTGAAAACGGCGATGGGTCATATTTTGCCCGAACCCAACTGCATTTTTTAAAATGTCTGAAATGCCGGAAATTTGACTCCTGAGCGTGATTTTTGAGCCGAATTCTGACTCTCTGCAACTATTTTCAGTTTCAAATTACGACGTTTCATACTGAAAATATGCCAATTACTGTAAACGGCGATGGGTCATATTTTGCCCAAACCCCTCTGCAGTTTTCAAAATGTTTGCAATGTCGGAACTTTGACTCCTGAGCGTGATTTTTAATCCGAATTCTGACTTTCTGCACCTATTTTCAGTTACAAATTACGACTTTTTATACCGAAAATATGCCAATTACTGAAAACGGCGATTGGTCATATTTTGCCCAAACCCCCTTCCAGTTTTCAAAATGTCTGAAATGCCGGAAATTTGACTCCTGAGCGTGATTTTTCAGCCGAATTCTGACTCTCTGCACCTATTTTCAGTTTCAATTTACGACTTTTTATACCGAAAATATGCCAATTACTGAAAACAGCGATGGGTCATATTTTGCCCAAACCCCCCTGCAGTTTTCAAAATGTCTGAAATGCCGGAAATTTGACTCCTGAGCGTGATTTTTGAGCCGAATTCTGACTCTCTGCACCTATTATGTGCAAATATTATGTGAAAATATTATGTGAAAATATGCCAATTACTGTAAACGGCGATGGGTCATATTTTGCCCAAACCCCCTTGCAGTTTTCAAAATGTCTGAAATGCCGGAAATTTGACTCCTGAGCGTGATTTTTTATCCGAATTCTGACTTTCTGCACCAATTTTCAGTTTCAAATTACGACTTTTTATACCGAAAATATGCCAATTACTGAAAACGGCGATGGGTCATATTTTGTCCAAACCCCCCTGCAGTTTTCAAAATGTCTGAAATTTGACTCCTGAGCGTAATTTTTGAGCCGAATTTTGACTCTCTGCACCTATTTTCAGTTTCAAATTACGACGTTTCATAGCGAAAGTATGCCAATTACTGAAAACGGCGATGGGTCATATTTTTGCCAAATCCCCCTGCAGTTTTCAAAATGTCTGAAATTTGACTCCTAAGCGTGATTTTTGCGCCGAATTCTGACTCTCTGCACCTATTTTCAGTTTCAAATTACGAATTTTTATACCGAAAATATGCCAATTACTGAAAACGGCGATGGGTCATATTTTGCCAAAACCCCTCTGCAGTTTTCAAAATGTCTGAAATGTCGGAAATTTGACTCCTGAGCGTGATTTTTGAGCCGAGTTCTGACTCTCTGCACCTATTTTCAGTTTCATATTACGACTTTTCATACCGAAAATATGCCAATTACTGCAAACGGCGATGGGTCATATTTTGCCCAAACCCCCCTGCAGTTTTCAAAATGTCTGAAATGTCGGAAATTTGCCTCCTGAACGTGATTTTTGCGCCGAGTTCTGACTCTCTGCACAGATTTTCAGTTTCAAATTACGACTTTTTATACCGAAAATATGCCAATTACTGAAAACGGCGATGGGTCATATTTTGCCCAAACCTCCCTGCAGTTTTTAAAATGTCTGAAATGTCGGAAATTTGACTCCTGAGCGTGATATTTGAGCCGAAATCTGACTCTCTGCACCTATTTTCAGTTAGAAATTACGACTTTTTATACCGAAAATATGCCAATTACTGAAAACGGCGGTGGGTCATATTTTGCCCAAACCCCCCTGCAGTTTTCAAAATGTTTGCAATGTCGGAAATTTGACTCCTGAGCGTGATTTTTTATCCGAATTCTGACTCTCTGCACCTATTTTCAGTTTCATATTACGACTTTTCATACCGAAAATATGCCAATTACTGCAAACGGCGATGGGTCATATTTTGCCCAAACCCCCCTGCAGTTTTCAAAATGTCTGAAATGTCGGAAATTTGACTCCTGAACGTGATTTTTGCGCCGAGTTCTGACTCTCTGCACAGATTTTCAGTTTCAAATTACGATTTTTATACCGAAAATATGCCAATTACTGAAAACGGCGATGGGTCATATTTTGCCCAAACCTCCCTGCAGTTTTTAAAATGTCTGAAATGTCGGAAATTTTACTCCTGAGCGTGATTTTTGAGCCGAAATCTGACTCTCTGCACCTATTTTCAGTTAGAAATTACGAATTTTATACCGAAAATATGCCAATTACTGAAAACGGCGGTGGGTCATATTTTGCCCAAACCCCCCTGCAGTTTTCAAAATGTCTGAAATGTCGGAAATTTGACTCCTGAGCGTGATTTTTGAGCCGAATTCTGACTCTCTGCACCTATTTTCAGTTTCATATTACGACTTTTCATACCGAAAATATGCCAATTACTGCAAACGGCGATGGGTCATATTTTGCCCAAACCCCCCTGCAGTTTTCAAAATGTCTGAAATGTCGGAAATTTGACTCCTGAACGTGATTTTTGCGCCGAGTTCTGACTCTCTGCACAGATTTTCAGTTTCAAATTACGACTTTTTATACCGAAAATATGCCAATTACTGAAAACGGCGATGGGTCATATTTTGCCCAAACCTCCCTGCAGTTTTTAAAATGTCTGAAATGTCGGAAATTTGACTCCTGAGCGTGATTTTTGAGCCGAAATCTGACTCTCTGCACCTATTTTCAGTTAGAAATTACGAATTTTATACCGAAAATATGCCAATTACTGAAAACGGCGGTGGGTCATATTTTGCCCAAACCCCCCTGCAGTTTTCAAAATGTCTGAAATGTCGGAAATTTGACTCCTGAGCGTGATTTTTGAGCCGAATTCTGACTCTCTGCACCTATTTTCAGTTTCAAATTACGACGTTTCATACCGAAAATATGCCAATTACTGAAAACGGCGATGGGTCATATTTTGCCCAAACCCCCCTGCAGTTTTCAAAATGTCTGAAATGTCGGAAATTTGACTCCTGAGCGTGATTTTTGAGCCGAATTCTGACTCTCTGCACCTATTTTCAGTTTCAAATTACGAATTTTTATACCAAAAATATGCCAATTACAGAAAACGGCGATGGGTCATATTTTGCCCAAACCTCCCAGCAGTTTTCAAAATGTCTGAAATGTCGGAAATTTGACTCCTGAGCGTGATTTTTGAGCGGAATTCTGACTCTCTGCACACATTTTCAGTTTCAAATTACGACTTTTTATACCGAAAATATGCCAATTACTGAAAACGGCGATGGGTCATATTTTGCCCGAACCCAACTGCATTTTTTAAAATGTCTGAAATGCCGGAAATTTGACTCCTGAGCGTGATTTTTGAGCCGAATTCTGACTCTCTGCAACTATTTTCAGTTTCAAGTTACGACGTTTCATACTGAAAATATGCCAATTACTGTAAACGGCGATGGGTCATATTTTGCCCAAACCCCTCTGCAGTTTTCAAAATGTTTGCAATGTCGGAACTTTGACTCCTGAGCGTGATTTTTAATCCGAATTCTGACTTTCTGCACCTATTTTCAGTTACAAATTACGACTTTTTATACCGAAAATATGCCAATTACTGAAAACGGCGATTGGTCATATTTTGCCCAAACCCCCTTGCAGTTTTCAAAATGTCTGAAATGCCGGAAATTTGACTCCTGAGCGTGATTTTTCAGCCGAATTCTGACTCTCTGCACCTATTTTCAGTTTCAATTTACGACTTTTTATACCGAAAATATGCCAATTACTGAAAACAGCGATGGGTCATATTTTGCCCAAACCCCCCTGCAGTTTTCAAAATGTCTGAAATGCCGGAAATTTGACTCCTGAGCGTGATTTTTGAGCCGAATTTTGACTCTCTGCACCTATTTTCAGTTTCAAATTACGACGTTTCATAGCGAAAGTATGCCAATTACTGAAAACGGCGATGGGTCATATTTTTGCCAAATCCCCCTGCAGTTTTCAAAATGTCTGAAATTTGACTCCTAAGCGTGATTTTTGCGCCGAATTCTGACTCTCTGCACCTATTTTCAGTTTCAAATTACGAATTTTTATACCGAAAATATGCCAATTACTGAAAACGGCGATGGGTCATATTTTGCCAAAACCCCTCTGCAGTTTTCAAAATGTCTGAAATGTCGGAAATTTGACTCCTGAGCGTGATTTTTGAGCCGAGTTCTGACTCTCTGCACCTATTTTCAGTTTCATATTACGACTTTTCATACCGAAAATATGCCAATTACTGCAAACGGCGATGGGTCATATTTTGCCCAAACCCCCCTGCAGTTTTCAAAATGTCTGAAATGTCGGAAATTTGCCTCCTGAACGTGATTTTTGCGCCGAGTTCTGACTCTCTGCACAGATTTTCAGTTTCAAATTACGACTTTTTATACCGAAAATATGCCAATTACTGAAAACGGCGATGGGTCATATTTTGCCCAAACCTCCCTGCAGTTTTTAAAATGTCTGAAATGTCGGAAATTTGACTCCTGAGCGTGATTTTTGAGCCGAAATCTGACTCTCTGCACCTATTTTCAATTAGAAATTACGACTTTTTATACCGAAAATATGCCAATTACTGAAAACGGCGGTGGGTCATATTTTGCCCAAACCCCCCTGCAGTTTTCAAAATGTTTGCAATGTCGGAAATTTGACTCCTGAGCGTGATTTTTTATCCGAATTCTGACTCTCTGCACCTATTTTCAGTTTCATATTACGACTTTTCATAGCGAAAGTATGCCAATTACTGAAAACGGCGATGGGTCATATTTTTGCCAAACCCCCCTGCAGTTTTCAAAATGTCTGAAATTTGACTCCAAAGCGTGATTTTTGCGCCGAATTCTGACTCTCTGCACCTATTTTCAGTTTCAAATTACGAATTTTTATACCGAAAATATGCCAATTACTGAAAACGGCGATGGGTCATATTTTGCCAAAACCCCCCTGCAGTTTTCAAAATGTCTGAAATTTGACTCCTGAGCGTGATTTTTGAGCCGAATTCTGACTCTCTGCACCTATTTTCAGTTTCAAATTACGACGTTTCATACCGAAAATATGCCAATTACTGTAAACGGCGATGTGTCATATTTTGCCCAAACCCCCCTGCAGTTTTCAAAATGTTTGCAATGTCGGAAATTTGACTCCTGAGCGTGATTTTTTATTCGAATTCTGACTCTCTGCACCTATTTTCAGTTTCAAATTACGACGTTTCATACAAAAAATATGCCAATTACTGAAAACGGCGATGGGTCATATTTTGTCCAAACCCCCCAGCAGTTTTCAAAATGTCTGAAATGTCGGAAATTTGACTCCTTAGCGTGATTTTTGATCGGAATTCTGACTCTCTGCACATATTTTCAGTTTCAAATTACGAAGTTTCATACCGAAAATATGCCAATTACTGAAAACGGCGATGGGTCATATTTTGCACAAACCCCCCCTGCAATTTTCAAAATGTTTGAAATGTCGGAAATTTGACTCCTTAGCGTGATTTTTGAGCCGAATTCTGACTCTCTGCACCTATTTTCAGTTTCAAATTACGACTTTTCATACCGAAAATATGCCAATTACTGAAAACGGCGATGGGTCATATTTTGCCCAAACCTCCCTGCAGTTTTTAAAATGTCTGAAATGTCGGAAATTTGACTCCTGAGCGTGATTTTTGCGCCGAATTCTGACTCTCTGCACCTATTTTCAGTTTCAAATTACGAATTTTTATACCAAAAATATGCCAATTACAGAAAACGGCGATGGGTCATATTTTGCCCAAACCCCCCTGCAGTTATCAAAATGTCTGAAATGTCGGAAATTTAATTCCTGAGCGTGATTTTTGAGCCGAATTCTGACTCTCTGCACCTATTTTCAGTTTCAAATTACGACTTTTTATACCGAAAATATGCCAATTACTGAAAACGGCGATGGGTCATATTTTGCCCGAACCCAACTGCATTTTTTAAAATGTCTAAAAGGCCGGAAATTTGACTCCTGAGCGTGATTTTTGAGCCGAATTCTGACTCTCTGCAACTATTTTCAGTTTCAAATTACGACGTTTCATACTGAAAATATGCCAATTACTGAAAACGGCGGTGGGTCATATTTTGCCCAAACCCCCCTGCAGTTTTCAAAATGTTTGCAATGTCGGAAATTTGACTCCTGAGCGTGATTTTTTATCCGAATTCTGACTCTCTGCACCTATTTTCAGTTTCATATTACGACTTTTCATACCGAAAATATGCCAATTACTGCAAACGGCGATGGGTCATATTTTGCCCAAACCCCCCTGCAGTTTTCAAAATGTCTGAAATGTCGGAAATTTGACTCCTGAACGTGATTTTTGCGCCGAGTTCTGACTCTCTGCACAGATTTTCAGTTTCAAATTACGACTTTTTATACCGAAAATATGCCAATTACTGAAAACGGCGATGGGTCATATTTTGCCCAAACCTCCCTGCAGTTTTTAAAATGTCTGAAATGTCGGAAATTTGACTCCTGAGCGTGATTTTTGAGCCGAAATCTGACTCTCTGCACCTATTTTCAGTTAGAAATTACGAATTTTATACCGAAAATATGCCAATTACTGAAAACGGCGGTGGGTCATATTTTGCCCAAACCCCCCTGCAGTTTTCAAAATGTCTGAAATGTCGGAAATTTGACTCCTGAGCGTGATTTTTTATCCGAATTCTGACTCTCTGCACCTATTTTCAGTTTCAAATTACGACGTTTCATACCGAAAATATGCCAATTACTGAAAACGGCGATGGGTCATATTTTGCCCAAACCCCCCTGCAGTTTTCAAAATGTCTGAAATGTTGGAAATTTGACTCCTGAGCGTGATTTTTGAGCCGAATTCTGACTCTCTGCACCTATTTTCAGTTTCAAATTACGACGTTTCATACCGAAAATATGCCAATTACTGAAAACGGCGATGGGTCATATTTTGCCCAAACCCCCCCTGCAGTTTTCAAAATGTTTGAAATGTCGGAAATTTGACTCCTGAGCGTGATTTTTGAGCCGAATTCTGACACTCTGCACCTAATTTCAGTTTCAAATTACGACGTTTCATACAAAAAATATGCCAATTACTGAAAACGGCGATGGGTCATATTTTGCCCAAACCCCCCTGCAGTTTTCAAAATGTCTGAAATGTCGGAAATTTGACTCCTGAGCGTGATTTTTGAGCCGAATTCTGACTCTCTGCACCTATTTTCAGTTTCAAATTACGACGTTTCATAGCGAAAGTATGCCAATTACTGAAAACGGCGATGGGTCATATTTTTGCCAAACCCCCCTGCAGTTTTCAAAATGTCTGAAATTTGACTCCTAAGCGTGATTTTTGCGCCGAATTCTGACTCTCTGCACCTATTTTCAGTTTCAAATTACGACGTTTCATACCGAAAATATGCCAATTACTGTAAACGGCGATGTGTCATATTTTGCCCAAACCCCCCTGCAGTTTTCAAAATGTTTGCAATGTCGGAAATTTGACTCCTGAGCGTGATTTTTTATTCGAATTCTGACTCTCTGCACCTATTTTCAGTTTCAAATTACGACGTTTCATACAAAAAATATGCCAATTACTGAAAACGGCGATGGGTCATATTTTGTCCAAACCCCCCAGCAGTTTTCAAAATGTCTGAAATGTCGGAAATTTGACTCCTTAGCGTGATTTTTGATCGGAATTCTGACTCTCTGCACATATTTTCAGTTTCAAATTACGACGTTTCATACCGAAAATATGCCAATTACTGAAAACGGCGATGGGTCATATTTTGCACAAACCCCCCCTGCAATTTTCAAAATGTTTGAAATGTCGGAAATTTGACTCCTTAGCGTGATTTTTGAGCCGAATTCTGACTCTCTGCACCTATTTTCAGTTTCAAATTACGACTTTTCATACCGAAAATATGCCAATTACTGAAAACGGCGATGGGTCATATTTTGCCCAAACCTCCCTGCAGTTTTTAAAATGTCTGAAATGTCGGAAATTAGACTCCTGAGCGTGATTTTTGCGCCGAATTCTGACTCTCTGCACCTATTTTCAGTTTCAAATTACGAATTTTTATACCAAAAATATGCCAATTACAGAAAACGGCGATGGGTCATATTTTGCCCAAACCCCCCTGCAGTTATCAAAATGTCTGAAATGTCGGAAATTTAATTCCTGAGCGTGATTTTTGAGCCGAATCCTGACTCTTTGCACCTATTTTCAGTTTCAAATTACGACTTTTTATACCGAAAATATGCCAATTACTGAAAACGGCGATGGGTCATATTTTGCCCAAACCCCCTTGCAGTTTTCAAAATGTCTGAAATGTCGGAAATTTGACTCCTGAGCGTGATTTTTGCGCCGAGTTCTGACTCTCTGCACCGATTTTCAGTTTCAAATTACGACTTTTTATACCGAAAATATGCCAATTACTGAAAACGGCGATGGGTCATATTTTGCCCAAACCCCCCAGCAGTTTTCAAAATGTCTGAAATGTCCGAAATTTGACTCCTGAGCGTGATTTTTGAGCGGAATTCTGACTCTCTGCACACATTTTCAGTTTCAAATTACGACTTTTTATACCGAAAATATGCCAATTACTAAAAACGGCGATGGGTCATATTTTGCCAAAACCCCCCTGCAGTTTTCAAAATGTCTGAAATTTGACTCCTGAGCGTGATTTTTGAGCCGAATTCTGACTCTCTGCACCTATTTTCAGTTTCAAATTACGACGTTTCATACAAAAAATATGCCAATTACTGAAAACGGCGATGGGTCATATTTTGTCCAAACCCCCCAGCAGTTTTCAAAATGTCTGAAATGTCGGAAATTTGACTCCTTAGCGTGATTTTTGATCGGAATTCTGACTCTCTGCACATATTTTCAGTTTCAAATTACGACGTTTCATACCGAAAATATGCCAATTACTGAAAACGGCGATGGGTCATATTTTGCACCAGCCCCCCCTGCAATTTTCAAAATGTTTGAAATGTCGGAAATTTGACTCCTTAGCGTGATTTTTGAGCCGAATTCTGACTCTCTGCACCTATTTTCAGTTTCAAATTACGACTTTTCATACCGAAAATATGCCAATTACTGAAAACGGCGATGGGTCATATTTTGCCAAAACCTCCCTGCAGTTTTTAAAATGTCTGAAATGTCGGAAATTAGACTCCTGAGCGTGATTTTTGCGCCGAATTCTGACTCTCTGCACCTATTTTCAGTTTCAAATTACGAATTTTTATACCAAAAATATGCCAATTACAGAAAACGGCGATGGGTCATATTTTGCCCAAACCCCCCTGCAGTTATCAAAATGTCTGAAATGTCGGAAATTTAATTCCTGAGCGTGATTTTTGAGCCGAATTCTGACTCTCTGCACCTATTTTCAGTTTCAAATTACGACTTTTTATACCGAAAATATGCCAATTACTGAAAACGGCGATGGGTCATATTTTGCCCGAACCCAACTGCATTTTTTAAAATGTCTAAAAGGCCGGAAATTTGACTCCTGAGCGTGATTTTTCAGCCGAATTCTGACTCTCTGCACCTATTTTCAGTTTCAATTTACGACTTTTTATACCGAAAATATGCCAATTACTGAAAACAGCGATGGGTCATATTTTGCCCAAACCCCCCTGCAGTTTTCAAAATGTCTGAAATGCCGGAAATTTGACTCCTGAGCGTGATTTTTGAGCCGAATTCTGACTCTCTGCACCTATTATGTGCAAATATTATGTGAAAATATGCCAATTACTGTAAACGGCGATGGGTCATATTTTGCCCAAACCCCCTTGCAGTTTTCAAAATGTCTGAAATGCCGGAAATTTGACTCCTGAGCGTGATTTTTTATCCGAATTCTGACTTTCTGCACCTATTTTCAGTTTCAAATTACGACTTTTTATACCGAAAATATGCCAATTACTGAAAACGGCGATGGGTCATATTTTGTCCAAACCCCCCTGCAGTTTTCAAAATGTCTGAAATTTGACTCCTGAGCGTGATTTTTGAGCCGAATTTTGACTCTCTGCACCTATTTTCAGTTTCAAATTACGACGTTTCATAGCGAAAGTATGCCAATTACTGAAAACGGCGATGGGTCATATTTTTGCCAAACCCCCCTGCAGTTTTCAAAATGTCTGAAATTTGACTCCTAAGCGTGATTTTTGCGCCGAATTCTGACTCTCTGCACCTATTTTCAGTTTCAAATTACGAATTTTTATACCGAAAATATGCCAATTACTGAAAACGGCGATGGGTCATATTTTGCCCAAACCCCCCTGCAGTTTTCAAAATGTTTGCAATGTCGGAAATTTGACTCCTGAGCGTGATTTTTTATCCGAATTCTGACTCTCTGCACCTTTTTTCAGTTTCATATTACGACTTTTCATACCGAAAATATGCCAATTACTGCAAACGGCGATGGGTCATATTTTGCCCAAACCCCCCTGCAGTTTTCAAAATGTCTGAAATGTCGGAAATTTGACTCCTGAGCGTGATTTTTGAGCCGAAATCTGACTCTCTGCACCTATTTTCAGTTAGAAATTACGACTTTTTATACCGAAAATATGCCAATTACTGAAAACGGCGGTGGGTCTTATTTTGCCCAAACCCCCCTGCAGTTTTCAAAATGTCTGAAATGTCGGAAATTTGACTCCTGAGCGTGATTTTTGAGCCGAATTCTGACTCTCTGCACCTATTTTCAGTTTCAAATTACGACGTTTCATACCGAAAATATGCCAATTACTGAAAACGGCGATGGGTCATATTTTGCCCAAACCCCCCCTGCAGTTTTCAAAATGTTTGAAATGTCGGAAATTTGACTCCTGAGCGTGATTTTTGAGCCGAATTCTGACACTCTGCACCTAATTTCAGTTTCAAATTACGAAGTTTCATACAAAAAATATGCCAATTACTGAAAACGGCGATGGGTCATATTTTGCCCAAACCCCCCAGCAGTTTTCAAAATGTCTGAAATGTCGGAAATTTGACTCATGAGCGTGATTTTTGAGCGGAATTCTGACTCTCTGCACATATTTTCAGTTTCAAATTACGACTTTTTATACCGAAAATATGCCAATTACTGAAAACGGCGATGGGTCATATTTTGCCCAAACCCCCCTGCAGTTTTCAAAATGTCTGAAATTCCGGAAATTTGACTCCTGAGCGTGATTTTTGAGCCGAATTCTGACTCTCTGCACCTATTTTCAGTTTCAAATTACGACGTTTCATACCGAAAATATGCCAATTACTGAAAACGGCGATGGGTCATATTCTGCCCAAACCCCCCTGCAGTTTTCAAAATGTCTGAAATGTCGGAAATTTGACTCCTGAGCGTGATTTTTGAGCCGAATTCTGACTCTCTGCACCTATTTTCAGTTTCAAATTACGACTTTTTATACCGAAAATATGCCAATTACTGAAAACGGCGATGGGTCATATTTTGCCCGAACCCAACTGCATTTTTTAAAATGTCTGAAATGCCGGAAATTTGACTCCTGAGCGTGATTTTTGAGCCGAATTCTGACTCTCTGCAACTATTTTCAGTTTCAAATTATGACGTTTCATACTGAAAATATGCCAATTACTGTAAACGGCGATGGGTCATATTTTGCCCAAACCCCTCTGCAGTTTTCAAAATGTTTGCAATGTCGGAACTTTGACTCCTGAGCGTGATTTTTAATCCGAATTCTGACTTTCTGCACCTATTTTCAGTTTCAAATTACGACTTTTTATACCGAAAATATGCTAATTACTGAAAACGGCGATTGGTCATATTTTGCCCAAACCCCCTTGCAGTTTTCAAAATGTCTGAAATGCCGGAAATTTGACTCCTGAGCGTGATTTTTCAGCCGAATTCTGACTCTCTGCACCTATTTTCAGTTTCAATTTACGACTTTTTATACCGAAAATATGCCAATTACTGAAAACAGCGATGGGTCATATTTTGCCCAAACCCCCCTGCAGTTTTCAAAATGTCTGAAATGCCGGAAATTTGACTCCTGAGCGTGATTTTTGAGCCGAATTCTGACTCTCTGCACCTATTATGTGCAAATATTATGTGAAAATATTATGTGAAAATATGCCAATTACTGTAAACGGCGATGGGTCATATTTTGCCCAAACCCCCTTGCAGTTTTCAAAATGTCTGAAATGCCGGAAATTTGACTCCTGAGCGTGATTTTTTATCCGAATTCTGACTTTCTGCACCTATTTTCAGTTTCAAATTACGACTTTTTATACCGAAAATATGCCAATTACTGAAAACGGCGATGGGTCATATTTTGTCCAAACCCCCCTGCAGTTTTCAAAATGTCTGAAATTTGACTCCTGAGCGTGATTTTTGAGCCGAATTTTGACTCTCTGCACCTATTTTCAGTTTCAAATTACGACGTTTCATAGCGAAAGTATGCCAATTACTGAAAACGGCGATGGGTCATATTTTTGCCAAATCCCCCTGCAGTTTTCAAAATGTCTGAAATTTGACTCCTAAGCGTGATTTTTGCGCCGAATTCTGACTCTCTGCACCTATTTTCAGTTTCAAATTACGAATTTTTATACCGAAAATATGCCAAATACTGAAAACGGCGATGGGTCATATTTTGCCAAAACCCCTCTGCAGTTTTCAAAATGTCTGAAATGTCGGAAATTTGACTCCTGAGCGTGATTTTTGAGCCGAATTCTGACTCTCTGCACCTATTTTCAGTTTCAAATTACGACGTTTCATACAAAAAATATGCCAATTACTGTAAACGGCGATGGGTCATATTTTGCCCAAACCCCCCTGCAGTTTTCAAAATGTTTGCAATGTCGGAAATTTGACTCCTGAGCGTGATTTTTTATCCGAATTCTGACTCTCTGCACCTATTTTCAGTTTCATATTACGACTTTTCATACCGAAAATATGCCAATTACTGCAAACGGCGATGGGTCATATTTTGCCCAAACCCCCCTGCAGTTTTCAAAATGTCTGAAATGTCGGAAATTTGACTCCTGAACGTGATTTTTGCGCCGAGTTCTGACTCTCTGCACAGATTTTCAGTTTCAAATTACGAATTTTTATACCGAAAATATGCCAATTACTGAAAACGGCGATGGGTCATATTTTGCCCAAACCTCCCTGCATTTTTTAAAATGTCTGAAATGTCGGAAATTTGACTCCTGAGCGTGATTTTTGAGCCGAAATCTGACTCTCTGCACCTATTTTCAGTTAGAAATTACGACTTTTTATACCGAAAATATGCCAATTACTGAAAACGGCGGTGGGTCATATTTTGCCCAAACCCCCCTGCAGTTTTCAAAATGTCTGAAATGTCGGAAATTTGACTCCTGAGCGTGATTTTTGAGCCGAATTCTGACTCTCTGCACCTATTTTCAGTTTCAAATTACGACGTTTCATACCGAAAATATGCCAATTACTGAAAACGGCGATGGGTCATATTTTGCCCAAACCCCCCTGCAGTTTTCAAAATGTCTGAAATGTCGGAAATTTGACTCCTGAGCGTGATTTTTGAGCCGAATTCTGACTCTCTGCACCTATTTTCAGTTTCAAATTACGACGTTTCATACCGAATATATGCCAATTACTGAAAACGGCGATGGGTCATATTTTGCCCAAACCCACCCTGCAGTTTTCAAAATGTTTGAAATGTCGGAAATTTGACTCCTGAGCGTGATTTTTGAGCCGAATTCTGACACTCTGCACCTAATTTCAGTTTCAAATTACGACGTTTCATACAAAAAATATGCCAATTACTGAAAACGGCGATGGGTCATATTTTGCCCAAACCCCCCAGCAGTTTTCAAAATGTCTGAAATGTCGGAAATTTGACTCCTGAGCGTGATTTTTGAGCCGAATTCTGACTCTCTGCACCTATTTTCAGTTTCAAATTACGAAGTTTCATACCGAAAATATGCCAATTACTGAAAACGGCGATGGGTCATATTTTGCCCAAACCCCCCCTGCAGTTTTCAAAATGTCTGAAATGTCGGAAATTTGACTCCTGAGCGTGATTTTTGAGCCGAATTCTGACTCTCTGCACCTATTTTCAGTTTCAAATTACGACTTTTTATACCGAAAATATGCCAATTACTGAAAACGGCGATGGGTCATATTTTGCCCGAACCCAACTGCATTTTTTAAAATGTCTGAAATGCCGGAAATTTGACTCCTGAGCGTGATTTTTGAGCCGAATTCTGACTCTCTGCAACTATTTTCAGTTTCAAATTACGACGTTTCATACTGAAAATATGCCAATTACTGTAAACGGCGATGGGTCATATTTTGCCCAAACCCCTCTGCAGTTTTCAAAATGTTTGCAATGTCGGAACTTTGACTCAGGAGCGTGATTTTTAATCCGAATTCTGACTTTCTGCACCTATTTTCAGTTTCAAATTACGACTTTTTATACCGAAAATATGCCAATTACTGAAAACGGCGATTGGTCATATTTTGCCCAAACCCCCTTGCAGTTTTCAAAATGTCTGAAATGCCGGAAATTTGACTCCTGAGCGTGATTTTTCAGCCGAATTCTGACTCTCTGCACCTATTTTCAGTTTCAATTTACGACTTTTTATACCGAAAATATGCCAATTACTGAAAACAGCGATGGGTCATATTTTGCCCAAACCCCCCTGCAGTTTTCAAAATGTCTGAAATGCCGGAAATTTGACTCCTGAGCGTGATTTTTGAGCCGAATTCTGACTCTCTGCACCTATTATGTGCAAATATTATGTGAAAATATTATGTGAAAATATGCCAATTACTGTAAACGGCGATGGGTCATATCTAGCCCAAACCCCCTTGCAGTTTTCAAAATGTCTGAAATGCCGAAAATTTGACTCCTGAGTGTGATTTTTTATCCGAATTCTGACTTTCTGCACCTATTTTCAGTTTCAAATTACGAATTTTTATACCGAAAATATGCCAATTACTGAAAACGGCGATGGGTCATATTTTGTCCAAACCCCCCTGCAGTTTTCAAAATGTCTGAAATTTGACTCCTGAGCGTGATTTTTGAGCCGAATTTTGACTCTCTGCACCTATTTTCAGTTTCAAATTACGACGTTTCATAGCGAAAGTATGCCAATTACTGATAACGGCGATGGGTCATATTTTTGCCAAACCCCCCTGCAGTTTTCAAAATGTCTGAAATTTGACTCCTAAGCGTGATTTTTGCGCCGAATTCTGACTCTCTGCACCTATTTTCAGTTTCAAATTACGAATTTTTATACCGAAAATATGCCAATTACTGAAAACGGCGATGGGTCATATTTTGCCAAAACCCCTCTGCAGTTTTCAAAATGTCTGAAATGTCGGAAATTTGACTCCTGAGCGTGATTTTTGAGCCGAATTCTGACTCTCTGCACCTATTTTCAGTTTCAAATTACGACGTTTCATACCGAAAATATGCCAATTACTGTAAACGGCGATGGGTCATATTTTGCCCAAACCCCCCTGCAGTTTTCAAAATGTTTGCAATGTCGGAAATTTGACTCCTGAGCGTGATTTTTTATCCGAATTCTGACTCTCTGCACCTATTTTCAGTTTCATATTACGACTTTTCATACCGAAAATATGCCAATTACTGCAAACGGCGATGGGTCATATTTTGCCCAAACCCCCCTGCAGTTTTCAAAATGTCTGAAATGTCGGAAATTTGACTCCTGAACGTGATTTTTGCGCCGAGTTCTGACTCTCTGCACAGATTTTCAGTTTCAAATTACGACTTTTTATACCGAAAATATCCCAATTACTGAAAACGGCGATGGGTCATATTTTGCCCAAACCTCCCTGCAGTTTTTAAAATGTCTGAAATGTCGGAAATTTGACTCCTGAGCGTGATTTTTGAGCCGAAATCTGACTCTCTGCACCTATTTTCAGTTAGAAATTACGACTTTTTATACCGAAAATATGCCAATTACTGAAAACGGCGGTGGGTCATATTTTGCCCAAACCCCCCTGCAGTTTTCTAAATGTCTGAAATGTCGGAAATTTGACTCCTGAGCGTGATTTTTTAGCCGAATTCTGACTCTCTGCACCTATTTTCAGTTTCAAATTACGACTTTTTATTCCGAAAATATGCCAATTACTGAAAACGGCGATGGGTCATATTTTGCCCAAACCCCCCTGCAGTTATCAAAATGTCTGAAATGTCGGAAATTTGACTCTTTAGCGTGATTTCTGAGCCGAATTCTGACTCTTTGCACCTATTTTCAGTTTCAAATTACGACTTTTTATACCGAATATATGCCAATTACTGAAAACGGCGAGTGGTCATATTTTGCCCAAACTCCCCTGCAGTTTTCAAAATGTCTGAAATGTCGGAAATTTGACTCCTGAGCGTGATTTTTGAGCCGAATTCTGACTCTCTGCACCTATTTTCAGTTTCAAATTACGACGTTTCATACCGAAAATATGTCAATTACTGTAAACGGCGATGGGTCATATTTTGCCAAAACCCAACTGCAGTTTTCAAAATGTTTGCAATGTCGGAAATTTGACTCCTGAGCGTGATTTTTTGTCCGAATTCTGACTCTCTGCACCTATTTTCAGTTTCAAATTACGAATTTTCATACCGAAAATATGCCAATTACTGAAAACGGCGATGGGTCATATTTTGTCCAAACCCCCCAGTAGTTTTCAAAATGTCTGAAATGTCGGAAATTTGACTCCTGAGCGTGATTTTTGAGCCGAATTCAGACTCTCTGCACATATTTTCAGTTGCAAATTACGACGATTCATACCGAAAATATGCCAATTACTGAAAACGGCGATGGGTCATATTTTGCCCGAACCCCCCTGCAGTTTTTAAAATGTCTGAAATGCCGGAAATTTGACTCCTGAGCGTGATTTTTGAGCCGAATTCTGACTCTCTGCACCTATTTTCAGTTTCAAATTACGACGTTTCATACTGAAAATATGCCAATTACTGTAAACGGCGATGGGTCATATTTTGCCCAAACCCCCTCTGCAGTTTTCAAAATGTTTGCAATGTCGGAAATTTGACTCCTGAGCGTGATTTTTTATCCGAATTCTGACTTTTTGCACCTATTTTCAGTTTCAAATTACAACTTTTTATACCGAAAATATGCCAATTACTGAAAACGGCAATGGGTCATATTTTGCCCAAACCCCCCTGCAGTTTTCAAAATGTCTGAAATGCCGGAAATTTTACTCCTGAGCGTGAATTTTGAGCCGAATTCTGACTCTCTGCACCTATTTTCATTTCAAATTACGACTTTTTATACCGAAAATATGCCAATTACTGAAAACGGCGATGGGTCATAATTTGCCAAAACCCCCCTGCAGTTTTCAAAATGTCTGAAATTTGACTCCTGAGCGTGATTTTTGAGCCGAATTTTGACTCTCTGCACCTATTTTCAGTTTCAAATTACGACGTTTCATAGCGAAAGTATGCCAATTACTGAAAACGGCGAAGGGTCATATTTTTGCCAAACCCCCCTGCAGTTTTCAAAATGTCTGAAATTTGACTCCTGAGCGTGATTTTTGAGCCGAATTCTGACTCTCTGCACCGATTTTCAGTTTCAAATTACGACTTTTTATACCGAAAATATGCCAATTACTGAAAACGGCGATGGGTCATATTTTGCCCAAACCTCCCTGCAGTTTTCAAAATGTCTGAAATGTCGGAAATTTGACTCCTGAGCGTGATTTTTTAGCCGAATTCTGACTCTGCACCTATTTTCAGTTTCAAATTACGACTTTTTATACCGAAAATATGCCAATTACTGAAAACGGCGATGGGTCATATTTTGCCCAAACCCCCCTGCAGTTTTCAAAATGTATGAAATGTCGGAAATTTGACTCCTGAGCGTGATTTTTGAGCCGAATTCTGACACTCTGCACCTATTTTCAGTTTCAAATTACGACGTTTCATACAAAAAATATGCCAATTACTGAAAACGGCGATGGGTCATATTTTGCCCAAACCCCCCAGCAGTTTTCAAAATGTCTGAAATGTCGGAAATTTGACTCCTGGGCGTGATTTTTGAGCGGATTTCTGACTCTCTGCACATATTTTCAGTTTCAAATTACGACTTTTTATACCGAAAATATGCCAATTACTGAAAACGGCGATGGGTCATATTTTGCCCAAACCCCCCCCCCCCCCCCCCTGCAGTTTTCAAAATGTATGAAATGTCGGAAATTTGACTCCTGAGCGTGATTTTTGAGCCGAATTCTGACTCTCTGCACCTATTTTCAGTTTCAAATTACGACGTTTCATACCGAAAATATGCCAATTACTGTAAACGGCGATGGGTCATATTTTGCCCAAACCCCTCTGCAGTTTTCAAAATGTTTGCAATGTCGGAAATTTGACTCCTGAGCGTGATTTGTTATCCGAATTCTGACTTTCTGCACCTATTTTCAGTTTCAAATTACGACTTTTTATACCGAAAATATGCCAATTACTGAAAACGGCGATGGGTCATATTTTGGCCAAACCCCCCTGCAGTTTTCAAAATGTCTGAAATTTGACTCCTGAGCGTGATTTTTGAGCCGAATTTTGACTCTCTGCACCTATTTTCAGTTTCAAATTACGACGTTTCATAGCGAAAGTATGCCAATTACTGAAAACGGCGATGGGTCATATTTTTGCCAAACCCCCATGCAGTTTTCAAAATGTCTGAAATGCCGGAAATTTGACTCCCGAGCGTGATTTTTGAGCAGAATTCTGACTCTCTGCACCTATTTTCAGATTCAAATTACGACGTTTCATACTGAAAATATGCCAATTACTGTAAACGGCGATGGGTCATATTTTGCCCAAACCCCTCTGCAGTTTTCAAAATGTTTGCAATGTCGGAAATTTGACTCCTGAGCGTGATTTTTTATCCGAATTCTGACTTTCTGCACCTATTTTCAGTTTCAAATTACGACTTTTTATACCGAAAATATGCCAATTACTGAAAACGGCGATGGGTCATATTTTGCCCAAACCCCCCTGCAGTTTTCAAAATGTCTGAAATGCCGGAAATTTGACTCCTGAGCGTGATTTTTGAGCCGAATTCTGACTCTCTGCACCTATTTTCATTTCAAATTACGACTTTTTATACCGAAAATATGCCAATTACTGAAAACAGCGATGGGTCATATTTTGCCCAAACCCCCCTGCAGTTTTCAAAATGTCTGAAATTTGACTCCTGAGCGTGATTTTTGAGCCAAATTTTGACTCTCTGCACCTATTTTCAGTTTCAAATTACGACGTTTCATAGCGAAAGTATGCCAATTACTGAAAACGGCGAAGGGTCATATTTTTGCCAAACCCCCCTGCAGTTTTCAAAATGTCTGAAATTTGACTCCTGAGCGTGATTTTTGAGCCGAATTCTGACTCTCTGCACCGATTTTCAGTTTCAAATTACGACTATTTATACCGAAAATATGCACCTACTGAAAACGGAGATGGGTCATATTTTGCCCAAACCTCCCTGCAGTTTTCAAAATGTCTGAAATGTCGGAAATTTGACTCCTGAGCGTGATTTTTGAGCCGAAATCTGACTCTCTGCACCTATTTTCAGTTAGAAATTACGACTTTTTATACCGAAAATATGCCAATTACTGAAAACGGCGGTGGGTCATATTTTGCCCAAACCCCCCTGCAGTTTTCAAAATGTATGAAATGTCGGAAATTTGACTCCTGAGCGTGATTTTTGAGCCGAATTCTGACACTCTGCACCTATTTTCAGTTTCAAATTACGACGTTTCATACAAAAAATATGCCAATTACTGAAAACGGCGATGGGTCATATTTTGCCCAAACCCCCCAGCAGTTTTCAAAATGTCTGAAATGTCGGAAATTTGGCTCCTGGGCGTGATTTTTGAGCGGAATTCTGACTCTCTGCACCTATTTTCAGTTTCAAATTACGACGTTTCATACCGAAAATATGCCAATTACTGAAAACGGCGATGGGTCATATTTTGCCCGAACCCCCTTGCAGTTTTTAAAATGTCTGAAATGCCGAAAATTTGACTCCTGAGCGGGATTTTTGAGCCGAATTCTGACTTTCTGCACCTATTTTCAGTTTCAAATTACGACTTTTTATACCGAAAATATGCCAATTACTGAAAACGGCGATGGGTCATATTTTGCCCAAACCCCCCTGCAGTTTTCAAAATGTCTGAAATGCCGGAAATTTGACTCCTGAGCGTGATTTTTGAGCCGAATTCTGACTCTCTGCACCTATTTTCATTTCAAATTACGACTTTTTATACCGAAAATATGCCAATTACTGAAAACAGCGATGGGTCATATTTTGCCCAAACCCCCCTGCAGTTTTCAAAATGTCTGAAATTTGACTCCTGAGCGTGATTTTTGAGCCAAATTTTGACTCTCTGCACCTATTTTCAGTTTCAAATTACGACGTTTCATAGCGAAAGTATGCCAATTACTGAAAACGGCGAAGGGTCATATTTTTGCCAAACCCCCCTGCAGTTTTCAAAATGTCTGAAATTTGACTCCTGAGCGTGATTTTTGAGCCGAATTCTGACTCTCTGCACCGATTTTCAGTTACAAATTACGACTATTTATACCGAAAATATGCACCTACTGAAAACGGAGATGGGTCATATTTTGCCCAAACCTCCCTGCAGTTTTCAAAATGTCTGAAATGTCGGAAATTTGACTCCTGAGCGTGATTTTTGAGCCGAAATCTGACTCTCTGCACCTATTTTCAGTTAGAAATTACGACTTTTTATACCGAAAATATGCCAATTACTGAAAACGGCGGTGGGTCATATTTTGCCCAAACCCCCCTGCAGTTTTCAAAATGTATGAAATGTCGGAAATTTGACTCCTGAGCGTGATTTTTGAGCCGAATTCTGACACTCTGCACCTATTTTCAGTTTCAAATTACGACGTTTCATACAAAAAAATATGCCAATTACTGAAAACGGCGATGGGTCATATTTTGCCCAAACCCCCCAGCAGTTTTCAAAATGTCTGAAATGTCGGAAATTTGACTCCTGGGCGTGATTTTTGAGCGGAATTCTGACTCTCTGCACATATTTTCAGTTTCAAATTACGACTTTTTATACCGAAAATATGCCAATTACTGAAAACGGCGATGGGTCATATTTTGCCCAAAACCCCCCCCTGCAGTTTTCAAAATGTATGAAATGTCGGAAATTTGACTCCTGAGCGTGATTTTTGAGCCGAATTCTGACTCTCTGCACCTATTTCAGTTTCAAATTACGACGTTTCATACCGAAAATATGCCAATTACTGTAAACGGCGATGGGTCACTATTTTGCCAAATCCTCCCTGCAGTTTTAAATATCCCAAACATCCCAAATTCGACGCTTGGGTCATATTGAGGAGCCAAATTCTGGCTCTCTGGATGTATTCGCAGTTTGAAATTACAAATATTATACCGAAAATATGCCAATTACTGAGAGCGGCGATGGGTCACTGTTTGCCCAAACCCACCCTGCAGTTTTGAAAATCCCAAACATCCCAAATTCGACGCTTGAGCCATATTTTGGAGCCAAGTTCTGGCTCTCTGCACGTAATCGCTTTTGGAAATTACGAATTTATATACCGAAAATATGCCAATTACTGAGCGCGCCGATGAGTCAAATTTTGCCCAAGTCCTCCCTGCAGTTTTCAAAATATCCCAAACATCCCAAATTAGACACTTGAACCATATTTTGGAGCCAAATTCTGGCTCTCGACACGTATTCGCAGTTTGAAATTACGACTTTTATACCGAAAATATGCCGGTTACTGAAAGCAGCGATGGATCACATTTTGCCCAAGCCCTCCCTGCAGTTTTCCAAATATCCCAAACGTCCCAAATTCGACTCTTGAGCCATATTTGGCGCCAAATTCTGTCTCTCTGCACCTATTCGCAGTTTGAAATTACGACTTTTTATACCAAAATATGCCAATTACTGAACGCGCCGATGAGTCACATTTTGCCCAAACCCTCCCGGCAGTTTCAAAATATCCAAAACATCCCAAATTTGACGCTTGAGCAATATTATGGAACAAAATTCTCGCTCTCTGCAAGTATTCGCAGTTTGAAATTGTAACTTTTTATACCGAATATATGCCAATTCCTGGGATCAGCGATGGGTCACATTTTGCCCAAACCCTCCCTGCAGTCTTGAAAATATCAGAAACATCCCAAATTCGACTCTTGAACCATATTTTGGAGCCAAATTCTGACTCCCTGCACGTATTCGCAGTTTGAAATTACGAATTTTTATACAGAAAAAATGCCAATTACTGAAAGCGGCGATGGATCACATTTTGCCCAAAACCTCCCTAAGTTTTCAAAATATCCCAAACATCCCAAATTCGACGCTTGAGCCATATTAAGGAGTAAAATTCTGGCTCTCTGCGTGTATTCGCAGTTTGAAATTACGAATTTTATACCGAAAATATGCCAATTACTGAGAGCGGCGATGGGTCATAGTTTGCCCAAACCCACCCTGCAGTTTTGAAAATATCCTAAACATCCCAAGTTCGACGCTTGAGCCATGTTTTGGCGCCAAATTCTGGCTCTCTGCACGTATTCGCAGTTTGAAATTACGAATTTTATACCGAATATATGCCAATTACTGGGATCAGCGATGGGTCACCATTTTGCCCAAACCCTCCTGCAGTTTTAAAAATATCACAAACATCCCAAATTGGACGCTTGAACAATATTTTGGAGCCAAATTCTCGCTCTCTGCACGTATTCGCAGTTTGAAACTACGACTTTTTATACCGAATATATGCCATTACTGGGATCAGCGATGTGTCACATTTTGCCCAAACCCTCCCTGCAGTTTTAAAAATATCACAAACATCCCAAATTCTACTCTTGAACCATATTTTCGAGCCAAATTCTGGCTTGCTGCACGTATTCGCAGTTTGAAATTACGACTTTTTATACAGAAAAAAATGCCAATTACTGAAAGCGGCGATGGATCACATTTTGCCCAAATCCTCCCTGCAGTTTTCAAAATATCCCAAACATCCCAAATTCGACGCTTGGGCCATATTGAGGAGCCAAATTCTGGCTCTCTGGATGTATTCGCAGTTTGAAATTACAAATATTATACTGAAAATATGCAATTACTGAGAGCGGCGATGGGTCACTGTTTGCCCAAACCCACCCTGCAGTTTCGAAAATATCCCAAACATCCCAAATTCGACGCTTGAGCCAGATTTTGGAGCCAAGTTCTGGCTCTCTGCACGTAATCGCTTTTGGAAATTACGAATTTATATACCGAAAATATGCCAATTACTGAGCGCGCCGATGAGTCAAATTTTGCCCAAGTCCTCCCTGCAGTTTTCAAAATTTCCCAAACATCCCAAATTAGACACTTGAACCATATTTTGAGCCAAATTCTGGCTCTCGGCACGTTTTCGCAGTTTGAAATTAAGATTTTATTCCGAAATATGCCAATTACTGAGAGAGGCGATGGGTCACAGTCTGCCCAAACCCACCCTGCAGTTTTGAAAATATCCTAAACATCCCAAGTTCGACGCTTGAGCCATGTTTTGGCGCCAAATTGTGGCTCTCTGCACGTATTCGCAGTTTGAAATTACGACTTTTTATATCGAAAACATGCCAATTACTGAACGCGCCGATGAGTCACATTTTGCCCAAACCCTCCCTGCAGTTTCAAAATATCCCAAACATCCAAATTCGACTATTGAGCAATAATTTGGAGCCAAATTCTGGCTCTCTGCACGTATTCGCAGTTTGAAATTACGAATTTTATACCGAATATATGCAATTACTGGGATCAGCGATGGGTCACATTTGCCCAAACCCTCCCTGCAGTTTTAAAAATATCACAAACATCCCAAATTTGACGCTTGAACAATTATTTTGGGAGCCAAATTCTCGCTCTCTGCACGTATTCGCAGTTTGAAATACGACTTTTTATACCGAATATATGCCATTTCTGGATCAGCGATGTGTCACATTTTGCCCAAACCCTCCCTGCAGTTTTAAAAATATCACAAACATCCCAAATTCTACTCTTGAACCATATTTTCGAGCAAATTCTGGCTTGTCTGCACGTATTCGCAGTTTGAAATTACGAATTTTTATACAGAAAAAATGCCAATTACTGAAAGCGGCGATGGATCACATTTTGGGCCAAATCCTCCCTGCAGTTTTCAAAATATCCCAAACATCCAAATTCGACGCTTGGTCATATTGAGGAGCCAAATTCTGGCTCTCTGGATGTATTCGCAGTTTGAAATTACAATATTATACCGAAAATATGCCAATTACTGAGAGCGGCGATGGGTCACTGTTTGCCCAAACCCACCCTGCAGTTTTGAAAATATCCCAAACATCCCAAATTCGACGCTTGAGCCATATTTTGGAGCCAAGTTCTGGCTCTCTGCACGTAATCGCTTTGGAAATTACGAATTTATATACCGAAAATATGCCAATTACTGAGCGCGCCGATGAGTCAAATTTTGCCCAAGTCCTCCCTGCAGTTTTCAAAAATCCCAAACATCCCAAATTAGACACTTGAACCATATTTTGGAGCCAAATTCTGGCTCTCGACACGTATTCGCAGTTTGAAATTACGACTTTTTTATACCGAAAATATGCCGGTTACTGAAAGCAGCGATGGATCACATTTTGCCCAAGCCCTCCCTGCAGTTTTCCAAATATCCCAAACGTCCCAAATTCGACTCTTGAGCCATATTTTGGCGCCAAATTCTGTCTCTCTGCACCTATTCGCAGTTTGAAATTACGACTTTTTATACCAAAATATGCCAATTACTGAACGCGCCGATGAGTCACATTTTGCCCAAACCCTCCCGGCAGTTTTCAAAATATCCAAAACATCCCAAATTTGACGCTTGAGCAATATTTTGGAACAAAATTCTCGCTCTCTGCAAGTATTCGCAGTTTGAAATTGTAACTTTTTATACCCGAATATATGCCAATTCCTGGATCAGCGATGGGTCACATTTTGCCCAAACCCTCCCTGCAGTCTTGAAAATATCAGAAAACATCCCAAATTCGACTCTTGAACCATATTTTGGAGCCAAATTCTGACTCCCTGCACGTATTCGCAGTTTGAAATTACGAAATTTTTATACAGAAAAAATGCCAATTACTGAAAGCGGCGATGGATCACATTTTGCCCAAAACCTCCCTGAAGTTTTCAAAATATCCCAAACGTCCAAAATTCGACGCTTGAGCCATATTAAGGAGTAAAATTCTGGCTCTCTGCGTGTATTCGCAGTTTTGAAATTACGATTTTATACCGAAAATATGCCAATTACTGAGAGCGGCGATGGTCATAGTTTGCCCAACCCACCCTGCAGTTTTGAAAATATCCTAAACATCCCAAGTTCGACGCTTGAGCCATGTTTTGGCGCCAAATTCTGGCTCTCTGCACGTATTGGCAGTTTGAAATTACGAATTTTATACCGAATATATGCCAATTACTGGATCAGCGATGGGTCACATTTTGCCCAAACCCTCCCTGCAGTTTTAAAAATATCACAAACATCCCAAATTTGACGCTTGAACAATATTTTGGAGCAAAATTCTCGCTCTCTGCACGTATTCGCAGTTTGAAACTACGACTTTTTATACCGAATATATGCCAATTACTGGGATCAGCGATGTGTCACATTTTGCCCAAACCCTCCCTGCAGTTTTAAAAATATCACAAACATCCCAAATTCTACTCTTGAACCATATTTTCGAGCCAAATTCTGGCTTGCTGCACGTATTCGCAGTTTGAAATTACGACTTTTTATACAGAAAAAATGCCAATTACTGAAAGCGGCGATGGATCACATTTTGCCCAAATCCTCCCTGCAGTTTTCAAAATATCCCAAACATCCAAATTCGACGCTTGGGCCATATTGAGGAGCCAAATTCTGGCTCTCTGGATGTATTCGCAGTTTGAAATTACAAATATTATACTGAAAATATGCCAATTACTGAGAGCGGCGATGGGTCACTGTTTGCCCAAACCCACCCTGCAGTTTCGAAAATATCCCAAACATCCCAAATTCGACGCTTAAGCCAGATTTTGGAGCCAAGTTCTGGCTCTCTGCACGTAATCGCTTTTGGAAATTACGAATTTATATACCGAAAATATGCCAATTACTGAGCGCGCCGATGAGTCAAATTTTGCCCAAGTCCTCCCTGCAGTTTTCAAAATTTCCCAAACATCCCAAATTAGACACTTGAACCATATTTTGGAGCCAAATTCTGGCTCTCGGCACGTTTTCGCAGTTTGAAATTAAGAATTTTATTCCGAAAATATGCCAATTACTGAGAGAGGCGATGGGTCACTGTTTGCCCAAACCCACCCTGCAGTTTTGAAAATATCCCAAACATCCCAAATTCGACGCTTGAGCCATATTTTGGAGCCAAGTTCTGGCTCTCTGCACGTATTCGCAGTTTGAAATACGACTTTTTATACCGAATATATGCCAATTTCTGGGATCAGCGATGTGTCACATTTTGCCCAAACCCTCCCTGCAGTTTTAAAAATATCACAAACATCCCAAATTCTACTCTTGAACCATATTTTCGAGCCAAATTCTGGCTTTCTGCACGTATTCGCAGTTTGAAATTACGAATTTTTATACAGAAAAAATGCCAATTACTGAAAGCGGCGATGGATCACATTTTGCCCAAATCCTCCCTGCAGTTTTCAAAAAATCCCAAACATCCCAAATTCGACGCTTGGGTCATATCGAGGAGCCAAATTCTGGCTCTCTGGATGTATTCGCAGTTTGAAATTACAAATATTATACCGAAAATATGCCAATTACTGAGAGCGGCGATGGGTCACTGTTTGCCCAAACCCACCCTGCAGTTTTGAAAATATCCCAAACATCCCAAATTCGACGCTTGAGCCATATTTTGGAGCCAAGTTCTGGCTCTCTGCACGTAATCGCTTTGGAAATTACGAATTTATATACCGAAAATATGCCAATTACTGAGCGCGCCGATGAGTCAAATTTTGCCAAAGTCCTCCCTGCAGTTTTCAAAAAAATCCCAAACATCCCAAATTAGACACTTGAACCATATTTTGGAGCCAAATTCTGGCTCTCGACACGTATTCGCAGTTTGAAATTACGACTTTTTATACCGAAAATATGCCGGTTACTGAAAGCAGCGATGAATCACATTTTGCCCAAGCCCTCCCTGCAGTTTTCCAAATATCCCAAACGTCCCAAATTCGACTCTTGAGCCATATTTTGGCGCCAAATTCTGTCTCTCTGCACCTATTCGCAGTTTGAAATTACGACTTTTATACCAAAATATGCCAATTACTGAACGCGCCGATGAGTCACATTTTGCCCAAACCCTCCCGGCAGTTTTCAAAATATCCAAAACATCCCAAATTTGACGCTTGAGCAATATTTTGGAACAAAATTCTCGCTCTCTGCAAGTATTCGCAGTTTGAAATTGTAACTTTTTGTACCGAATATATGCCAATTACTGGGATCAGCGATGGGTCACATTTTGCCCAAACCCTCCCTGCAGTCTTGAAAATATCAGAAACATCCCAAATTCGACTCTTGAACCATATTTTGGAGCCAAATTCTGACTCCCTGCACGTATTCGCAGTTTGAAATTACGAATTTTTATACAGAAAAAATGCCAATTACTGAGAGCGGCGATGGATCACATTTTGCCGAAAACCTCCTGAAGTTTTCAAAATATCCCAAACATCCCAAATTCGACGCTTGAGCCATATTAAGGAGTAAAATTCTGGCTCTCTGCGTGTATTCGCAGTTTGAAATTACGAATTTTATACCGAAAATATGCCAATTACTGAGAGCGGCGATGGGTCATAGTTTGCCCAAACCCACCCTGCAGTTTTGAAAATATCCTAAACATCCCAAGTTCGACGCTTGAGCCATGTTTTGGCGCCAAATTCTGGCTCTCTGCACGTATTCGCAGTTTGAAATTACGAATTTTTATATCGAAAACATGCCAATTACTGAACGCGCCGATGAGTCACATTTTGCCCAATCCCTCCCTGCAGTTTTCAAAATATCCCAAACATCCCAAATTCGACTATTGAGCAATATTTTGGAGCCAAATTCTGGCTCTCTGCACGTATTCGCAGTTTAAAATTACGACTTTTATACCGAATATATGCCAATTACTGGGATCAGCGATGGGTCACATTTTGCCCAAACCCTCCCTGCAGTTTTAAAAATATCACAAACATCCCAAATTCTACTCTTGAACCATGTTTTCGAGCCAAATTCTGGCTTTTTGCACGTATTCGCAGTTTGAAATTACGACTTTTTATACAGAAAAAATGCCAATTACTGAAAGCGGCGATGGATCACATTTTGCCCAAATCCTCCCTGCAGTTTTCAAAATATCCCAAACATCCCAAATTCGACGCTTGGGCCATATTGAGGAGCCAAATTCTGGCTCTCTGGATGTATTCGCAGTTTGAAATTACAAATATTATACCGAAAATATGCCAATTACTGAGAGCGGCGATGGGTCACTGTTTGCCCAAACCCACCCTGCAGTTTTGAAAATATCCCAAACATCCCAAATTCGACGCTTGAGCCATATTTTGGAGCCAAGTTCTGGCTTTCTGCACGTAATCGCTTTTGGAAATTACGAATTTATATACCGAAAATATGCCAATTACTGAGCGCGCGGATGAGTCAAATTTTGCCCAAGTCCTCCCTGCAGTTTTCAAAATATCCCAAACATCCCAAATTAGACACTTGAACCATATTTTGGAGCCAAATTCTGGCTCTCGACACGTATTCGCAGTTTGAAATTACGACTTTTTATACCGAAAATATGCCGGTTACTGAAAGCAGCGATGGATCACATTTTGCCCAAGCCCTCCCTGCAGTTTTCCAAATATCCCAAACGTCCCAAATTCGACTCTTGAGCCATATTTTGGCGCCAAATTCTGTCTCTCTGCACCTATTCGCAGTTTGAAATTACGACTTTTTATACCAAAATATGCCAATTACTGAACGCGCCGATGAGTCACATTTTGCCCAAACCCTCCCTGCAGTTTTCAAAATATCCAAAACATCCAAAATTTGACGCTTGAGCAATATTTTGGAACAAAATTCTCGCTCTCTGCAAGTATTCGCAGTTTGAAATTGTAACTTTTTATACCGAATATATGCCAATTACTGGGATCAGCGATGGGTCACATTTTGCCCAAACCCTCCCTGCAGTTTTAAAAATATCACAAACATCCCAAATTTGAAGCTTGAACAATATTTTGGAGCCAAATTCTCGCTCTCTGCACGTATTCGCAGTTTGAAATTACGACTTTTTATACCGAATATATGCCAATTACTGGGATCAGCGATGTGTCACATTTTGCCCAAACCCTCCCTGCAGTTTTAAAAATATCACAAACATCCCAAATTCTACTCTTGAACCATATTTTGGAGCCAAATTCTGGCTTTCTGCATGTATTCGCAGTTTGAAATTACGACTTTTTATACAGAAAAAATGCCAATTACTGAAAGCGGCGATGGATCACATTTTGCCCAAATCCTCCCTGCAGTTTTCAAAATATCCCAAACATCCCAAATTCGACGCTTGGGCCATATTGAGAAGCCAAATTCTGGCTCTCTGGATGTATTCGCAGTTTGAAATTACAAATATTATACCGAAAATATGCCAATTACTGAGAGCGGCGATGGGTCACTGTTTGCCCAAACCCACCCTGCAGTTTTGAAAATATCCCAAACATCCCAAATTCGACGCTTGAGCCATATTTTGGAGCCAAGTTCTGGCTTTCTGCACGTAATCGCTTTTGGAAATTACGAATTTATATACCGAAAATATGCCAATTACTGAGCGCGCGGATGAGTCAAATTTTGCCCAAGTCCTCCCTGCAGTTTTCAAAATATCCCAAACATCCCAAATTAGACACTTGAACCATATTTTGGAGCCAAATTCTGGCTCTCGACACGTATTCGCAGTTTGAAATTACGACTTTTTATACCGAAAATATGCCGGTTACTGAAAGCAGCGATGGATCACATTTTGCCCAAGCCCTCCCTGCAGTTTTCCAAATATCCCAAACGTCCCAAATTCGACTCTTGAGCCATATTTTGGCGCCAAATTCTGTCTCTCTGCACCTATTCGCAGTTTGAAATTACGACTTTTTATACCAAAATATGCCAATTACTGAACGCGCCGATGAGTCACATTTTGCCCAAACCCTCCCTGCAGTTTTCAAAATATCCAAAACATCCCAAATTTGACGCTTGAGCAATATTTGGAACAAATTTCTCGCTCTCTGCAAGTATTCGCAGTTTGAAATTGTAACTTTTTATACCGAATATATGCCAATTACTGGGATTAGCGATGGGTCACATTTTGCCCAATCCCTCCCTGCAGTTTTAAAAATATCACAAACATCCCAAATTTGACGCTTGAACAATATTTTGGAGCCAAATTCTCGCTCTCTGCACGTATTCGCAGTTTGAAATTACGACTTTTTATACCGAATATATGCCAATTACTGGGATCAGCGATGTGTCACATTTTGCCCAAACCCTCCCTGCAGTTTTAAAAATATCACAAACATCCCAAATTCTACTCTTGAACCATATTTTCGAGCCAAATTCTGGCTTTCTGCACGTATTCGCAGTTTGAAATTACGACTTTTTATACAGAAAAAATGCCAATTACTGAAAGCGGCGATGGATCACATTTTGCCCAAATCCTCCCTGCAGTTTTCAAAATATCCCAAACATCCCAAATTCGACGCTTGGGCCATATTGAGGAGCCAAATTCTGGCTCTCTGGATGTATTCGCAGTTTGAAATTACAAATATTATACCGAAAATATGCCAATTACTGAGAGCGGCGATGGGTCACTGTTTGCCCAAACCCACCCTGCAGTTTTGAAAATATCCCAAACATCCCAAATTCGACGCTTGAGCCATATTTTGGAGCCAAGTTCTGGCTCTCTGCACGTAATCGCTTTTGGAAATTACGAATTTATATACCGAAAATATGCCAATTACTGAGCGCGCGGATGAGTCAAATTTTGCCCAAGTCCTCCCTGCAGTTTTCAAAATATCCCAAACATCCCAAATTAGACACTTGAACCATATTTTGGAGCCAAATTCTGGCTCTCGACACGTATTCGCAGTTTGAAATTACGACATTTTATACCGAAAATATGCCGGTTACTGAAAGCAGCGATGGATCACATTTTGCCCAAGCCCTCCCTGCAGTTTTCCAAACATCCCAAACGTCCCAAATTCGACTCTTGAGCCATATTTTGGCGCCAAATTCTGTCTCTCTGCACCTATTCGCAGTTTGAAATTACGACTTTTTATACCAAAATATGCCAATTACTGAACGCGCCGATGAGTCACATTTTGCCCAAACCCTCCCTGCAGTTTTCAAAATATCCAAAACATCCCAAATTTGACGCTTGAGCAATATTTTGGAACAAATTTCTCGCTCTCTGCAAGTATTCGCAGTTTGAAATTGTAACTTTTTATACCGAATATATGCCAATTACTGGGATCAGCGATGGGTCACTTTTTGCCCAAACCCTCCCTGCAGTTTTAAAAATATCACAAACATCCCAAATTTGACGCTTGAACAATATTTTGGAGCCAAATTCTCGCTCTCTGCACGTATTCGCAGTTTGAAATTACGACTTTTTATACCGAATATATGCCAATTACTGGGATCAGCGATGTGTCACATTTTGCCCAAACCCTCCCTGCAGTTTTAAAAATATCACAAACATCCCAAATTCTACTCTTGAACCATATTTTCGAGCCAAATTCTGGCTTTCTGCACGTATTCGCAGTTTGAAATTACGACTTTTTATACAGAAAAAATGCCAATTACTGAAAGCGGCGATGGATCACATTTTGCCCAAATCCTCCCTGCAGTTTTCAAAATATCCCAAACATCCCAAATTCGACGCTTGGGCCATATTGAGGAGCCAAATTCTGGCTCTCTGGATGTATTCGCAGTTTGAAATTACAAATATTATACCGAAAATATGCCAATTACTGAGAGCGGCGATGGGTCACTGTTTGCCCAAACCCACCCTGCAGTTTTGAAAATATCCCAAACATCCCAAATTCGACGCTTGAGCCATATTTTGGAGCCAAGTTCTGGCTCTCTGCACGTAATCGCTTTTGGAAATTACGAATTTATATACCGAAAATATGCCAATTACTGAGCGGGCTGATGAGTCAAATTTTGCCCAAGTCCTCCCTGCAGTTTTCAAAATATCCCAAACATCCCAAATTAGACACTTGAACCATATTTTGGAGCCAAATTCTGGCTCTCGACACGTATTCGCAGTTTGAAATTACGACATTTTATACCGAAAATATGCCGGTTACTGAAAGCAGCGATGGATCACATTTTGCCCAAGCCCTCCCTGCAGTTTTCCAAATATCCCAAACGTCCCAAATTCGACTCTTGAGCCATATTTTGGCGCCAAATTCTGTCTCTCTGCACCTATTCGCAGTTTGAAATTACGACTTTTTATACCAAAATATGCCAATTACTGAACGCGCCGATGAGTCACATTTTGCCCAAACCCTCCCTGCAGTTTTCAAAATATCCAAAACATCCCAAATTTGACGCTTGAGCAATATTTTGGAACAAAATTCTCGCTCTCTGCAAGTATTCGCAGTTTGAAATTGTAACTTTTTATACCGAATATATGCCAATTACTGGGATCAGCGATGGGTCACATTTTGCCCAAACCCTCCCTGCAGTTTTGAAAATATCAGAAACATCCCAAATTCGACTCTTGAACCATATTTTGGAGCCAAATTCTGACTCCCTGCACGTATTCGCAGTTTGAAATTACGACTTTTTATAAAGAAAAAATGCCAATTACTGAAAGCGGCGATGGATCACATTTTGCCCAAAACCTCCCTGAAGTTTTCAAAATATCCCAAACATCCCAAATTCGACGCTTGAGAAATATTAAGGAGTCAAATTCTGGCTCTCTGCATGTATTCGCAGTTTGAAATTACGAATTTTATACCGAAAATATGCCAATTACTTAGAGCGGCGATGGGTCACAGTTTTCCCAACCCCACCCTGCAGTTTTGAAAATATCCCAAACTTCACAAGTTCGAAGCTTGAGCCATATTTTGGCGCTAAATTCTGGCTCTTTGCACGTATTCGCAGTTTGAAATTACGACTTTTATACCGAATATAAGCCAATTACTGGGATCAGCGATGGGTCACATTTTGCCCAAACGCTCCCTGCAGTTTTAAAAATATCACAAACATCCCAAATTCGACGCTTGAACCATATTTTGGAACCAAATTTTGGCTCCCTGCACGTATTCGCAGTTTCATATTACGACTTTTTATACAGAAAAAATGCCAATTACTGAGAGCGGCGATGGATCACATTTTGCCCAAACCCTCTCTGCAGTTTTCAAAATATCCCAAACATCCCAAATTCTACCCTTGAACCATATTTTGGAACCAAATTCTGGCTCTCTTCACTTATTCGCAGTTTGAAATTACGAATTTTATACCGCAAATATACCAATTACTGAAAGCGTCAATGGGTCACACTTTGTCCAAACCCCTCTGCAGTTTTCGAAATATCCCAAACATCTCAAATACGACCCTTGAGGAATATTTTGGAGCCAATTTCTGGCTCTCTGCACGTATTCGCAGTATGAAATAACGACTTTTTATACCGAAATATATGCCAATTACTGGAAAGCGGCGATGGATCACATTTTGCCCGAAGCCCTCTCTGCAGTTTTCAAAATATCACAAACATCCAAAATTCGACTATTGAAGCAATAATTTGGAGCCAAATTCTCGCTCTCTGCACGTATTCGCAGTTTGAAATTACGACTTTTTATACCGAATATATGCCAATTCCTGGGATCAGCGATGGGTCACATTTTGCCCAAACCCTCCCTGCAGTTTTAAAATTATTACAAACATCCCAAACTTCGACTATTGAACCATATTTTCGTAGCCAAATTCTGGCTCTTTGCACGTATTCGCAGTTTGAAATTACGACTTTTTATACCGAATATATGCCAATTACTGGAATCAGCGATGGGTCACATTTTGCCCAAATCCTCCCTCCAGTTTTAAAAATATCACAAACATCCCAAATCGACGCTTGAATCATATTTGGAGCCAAATTCTGGCTCTCTGCACGTATTCGCAGTTTGAATTACAAATATTATACCGAAAAATATGCCAATTACTGAGAGCGGCGATGGATCACTGTTTGCCCAAAACCCCCCTGCAGTTTTGAAAATATCCCAAACATCCCAAATTCGACGCTTGAGCCATATTTAGGAGCCAAGTTCTGGCTCTCTGCACGTAATTCGCATTTTGGAAATTACGAATTTATATACCGAAAATATGCCAATTACTGAGCGCGCCGATGAGTCAAATTTTGCCCAAGCCCTCCCTGCAGTTTTCAAAATATCCCAAACATCCCAAATTAGACACTTGAACCATATTTTGGAGCCAAATTCTGGCTCTCGACACGTATTCGCAGTTTGAAATTACGACTTTTTATACCGAAAATATGCCAGGTTACTGAAAGCAGCGATGGATCACATTTTGCCCAAGCCCTCCCGGCAGTTTTCAAAATATCCCAAACATCCCAAATTTGACGCTTGAGCAATATTTTGGAACAAAATTCTCGCTCTCTGCAAGTATTCGCAGTTTGAAATTGTAACCTTTATACCGAATATATGCCAATTACTGGGATCAGCGATGGGTCACATTTTGCCCAAACCCTCCCTGTAGTTTTCAAAATATCTCAAACATCCCAAATTTGACGCTTGAGCAATATTTTGGAGCCAAATTCTCGCTCTCTGCACGTATTCGCAGTTTGAAATTACGACTTTTTATACCGAATATATGCCAATTACTGGGATCAGCGATGTGTCACATTTTGCCCAAACCCTCCCTGCAGTTTTAAAAATATCACAAACATCCCAAATTCTACTCTTGAACCATATTTTCGAGCCAAATTCTGGCTTTCTGCACGTATTCGCAGTTTGAAATTACGACTTTTTATACAGAAAAAATGCCAATTACTGAAAGCGGCGATGGATCACATTTTGCCCGAATCCTCCCTGCAGTTTTCAAAATATCCTAAACATCTCAAATTCGACGCTTGGGCCATATTAAGGAGCCAAATTCTGGCTCTCTGCATGTATTTGCAGTTTGAAATTACGAATTTTATATCGAAAATATGCCAATTACTGAGACGCGGCCGATGGGTCACAGTTTGCTCAAATCCCTCCCATGCAGTTTTAAAAATATCACAAACATCCCAAATTTGACGCTTGAGCAATATTTTGGAGCCAAATTCTCGCTCTCTGCACGTATTCGCAGTTTGAAATTACGACTTTTATACCGAATATATGCCAATTACTGGGATCAGCGATGTGTCACATTTTGCCCAAACACTCCCTGCAGTTTTAAAAATATCACAAACATCCCAAATTCTACTCTTGAACCATATTTTCGAGCCAAATTCTGGCTTTCTGCACGTTTTCGCAGTTTGAAATTACGACTTTTAATACAGAAAAAATGCCAATTACTTAAAGCGGCGATGGATCACATTTTGCCCAAATCCTCCCTGCAGTTTTCAAAATATCCCAAACATCCCAAATTCGACGCTTGGGCCATATTAAGGAGCCAAATTCTGGCTCTTTGGATGTATTCGCAGTTTGAAATTACAAATTTTATACCGAAAATATGCCAATTACTGAGAGCGGCGATGGGTCACTGTTTGCCCAAACCCACCCTGCAGTTTTGAAAATATCCCAGACATCCCAAATTCGACGCTTGAGCCATATTTTGGAGACAAGTTCTGGATCTCTGCACGTAATCGCTTTTGGAAATTACGAATTTATATATACCGAAAATATGCCAATTACTGAGCGCGCTGATGAGTCAAATTTTGCCCAAGTCCTCCCTGCAGTTTTCAAAATATCCCAAACATCCCAAATTAGACACTTGAACCATATTTTGGAGCCATATTCTGGCTCTCGACACGTATTCGCAGTTTGAAATTACGACTTTTTATACCGAAAATATGCCGGTTACTGAAAGCAGCGATGGATCACATTTTGCCCAAGCCCTCCCTGCAGTTTTCCAAATATCCCAAACGTCCCAAATTCGACTCTTGAGCCATATTTTGGCGCCAAATTCTGTCTCTACTGCACCTATTCGCAGTTTGAAATTACGACTTTTTATACCAAAATATGCCTAATTACTGAACGCGCCGATGAGTCACATTTTGCCCAAACCCTCCCTGCAGTTTTCAAAATATCCAAAACATCCCAAATTTGACGCTTGAGCAACATTTTGGAACAAAATTCTCGCTCTCTGCAAGTATTCGCAGTTTGAAATTATGACTTTTTATACCGAATATATGCCAATTACTGGGATCAGCGATGGGTCACAGTTTTCCCAACCCCACCCTGCAGATTTGAAAATATCCCAAACATCACAAGTTCGACGCTTGAGCCATATTTTGGCGCGAAATTCTGGCTATCTGCACGTATTCGCAGTTTGATATTACGACTTTTTATACCGAAAATATGCCAGTTACTGAAAGCGGCGATGGATCACATTTTGCCCGAGCCCTCTCTGCAGTTTTCAAAATATCTCAAACATCCCAAATTCGACTCTTGAGCCGTATTTTGGAACCAAACTCTGGCTCTCTGCACGTATTCGCAGTTTGAAATTACGACTTTTTTTTACCGAATATATGCCAATTCCTGGGATCAGCGATGGGTCTCATTTTGCCCAAACCCTCCCTGTAGTTTTAAAAATATAACGAACATCCCAAATTCGACGCTTGAACCATATTTTGTAGCCAAATTCTGGCTCTTTGCACGTATTCGCAGTTTGAAATTACGACTTTTTATACCAAAATATGCCAATTACTTAACGCCCCGATGAGTCACATTTTGCCCAAACCCTCCCTGCAGTTTTCAAAATATCCCAAACATCCCAAATTTGACGCTTAAGCAATATTTTGGAGCCAAGTTCTGGCTCTCTGCACGTAATCGCTTTTTGAAATTACTACTTTTTATACCGAAAATATGCCAAATACTGAAAGCAGCGATGGGTCACATTTTGCCCAAACCCCCTTGCAGTTTTAAAAATATCCCAAACATCCCAAATACGACCCTTGAGGAATAACTTGGAGTCAAATTCTGGCTTTCTGCACGTATTCGCAGTATGAAATTACGACTTTTATACAGAAAAAATGCCAATTACTGAAAGCGGCGATGGATCACATTTTGTCCCAAAACCTCCCTGAAGTTTTCAAAATATCCCAAACATCCCAAATTCGACGCTTGAGCCATATTAAGGAGCCAAATTCTGGCTCTCTTCATGTATTCGCAGTTTGAAATTACGAATTTTACACCGAAAATATGACAATTACTGAGAGCGGCGATGGGTCACAGTTTGCCCAAACCCACCTAGCAGTTTTGAAAATATCCCAAACATCCCAAGTTCGACGCTTCAGCCATATTTTGGCGCCAAATTCTGGCTCTCTGCATGTATTCGAAGTTTGAAATTACGACTTTTTATACCGAAAATATGCCAATTACTGAACGGGCCGATGAGTCATATTTTGCCTAAACCCTCCCTGCAGTTTTCAAAATATCCCAAACATCCCAAATTCGACTATTGAGCAATATTTTGGAGCCAAATTTTGGCTCTCTGCACGTATTCGCAGTTTGAAATTACGACTTTTTATACCGAATATATGCCAATTACTGGGAACAACGATGGGTCACATTTTGCACAAACCCTCCCTGCAGTTTTAACAATATCACAAACATCCCAAATTCGACGCTTGAACTATATTTTGGCGCAAATTCTGGCTCTCTGCATAGTATTCGAAGTTTGAAATTACGACTTTTTATACCGAAAATATACCAATTACTGTAAGCGGCGATGGGTCACATTTTGCCCAAACCCCTCTGCAGTTTTCGAAATATCCCAAACATCCCAAATACGACCCTTGAAGAATATTTTGGAACCAATTTCTGGCTTTCTGCATAACTTGGAGTCAAGTTCTGGCTTTCTGCACGTATTCGCAGTATGAAATTACGACTTTTTATACCGAAAATATGCCAGTTACTGAAAGCAGAGATGGATCACATTTTGCCCAAGACCTCTCTGCAGTTTTCAAAATATCCCAAACGTCCCAAATTCGACGCTTGATCCATATTTAGGAGCCAAATTCTGGCTCTCGGCACGTTATCGCAGTTTGAAATTAAGAATTTTATACCGAAAATATGCCTATTACTGAGAGCGGCGATGGGTCACAGTTTGCCCAAATTCACCCTGCATTTTTGAAAATATCTCAAACATCCCAAATTCGACTCTTGAGCTATATTTTGGAACCAAACTCTGGCTCTCTGCACGTATTCGCAGTTTGAAATTACGACTTTCTATACCGAATATATGCCAATTACTCGGATCAGCGATGGGTCATATTTTGCCCAAACCCCCTCTGCAGTTGTCAAAATATCCCAAACATACCAAATTTGACGCTTGAGCAATATTTTGGAGCCAAATTCTCGCTCTCTGCACGTATTCGCAGTTTGAAATTATGACTTTTATACCGAATATATGCCAATTACTGGGATCAGCGATGGGTCACATTTTCCCCAAACCCTCCCTGCAGTTTTGAAAATATCAGAAACATCCCAAATTTGACTCTTGAACCATATTTTGGAGCCAAATTCCGGCTCTCTGCACGTATTCGCAGTTTGAAATTACTACTTTTTATACCGAAAATATGCCAAATACTGAGAGCAGCGATTGGTCACATTTTGCCCAAACCCCCCCTGCAGTTTTAAAAATATCCCAAACATCCCAAATACGACCCTTGAGGCATAACTTGGAGTCAAATTCTGGCTTTCTGCACGTATTCGCAGTATGAAATTACGACTTTTTATACCGAAAATATGCCAGTTCTGGCTCTCTACAAGCAGAGAGCCAGAATGTGGCTCCTTAATATGGCCCAAGCGTCGAATTTGGGATGTTTGGGATATTTTGAAAACTGCAGGGAGGGTTTGGGCAAAATGTGACTCATCGAGGCGTTCAGTAATTGGCATATTTTGGTATAAAAAGTCGTAATTTCAAACTGCGAATACGTGCAAAGAGCCATAATTTATCTACAAAATATGGTTCAAGCGTCGAATTTGGGATGTTTGTGATATTTTTGAAACTGCAGGGAGAGTTTGGGCAAAATGTGAACCCATCGCTGATCTCAGGAATTGGCATATATTCGGTACAAAAAGTCGTAATTTCAAACTGCGAATACGTGCAGTGAGACAGAGTTTGGTTCCAATATATGGTTCAAGAGCCGAATTTGGGATGTTTGAGATATTTTCAAAACTGCAGGGTGAATTTGGGCAAACTGTGACCCATCGCCGCTCTCAGTAATTGGCATATTTGCGGTATAAAATTCGTAATTTCAAACTGCTAAAACGTGCCGAGAGCTAGAATTTGGCTCCAAAATATGGCTCAAGCGTCGAATTTGGGACGTTTGGGATATTTTGATAACTGCAGAGAGGGCTCGGGCAAAATGTGACCCATCGACGCTTTCAGTAATTGGCATATTTTCGGTATTAAAAGTTGTAATTTCAAAATGCGAATACGTGCAGGGAGCCAGAATTTAGCTCCAAAATATGGTTCAAGAGTCGAATTTGGGATGTTTGGGATATTTTCAAAACTGCAGGGTGGGTTTGGGCAAACTGTGACCCATCGCCGCTCTCAGTAATTGGCTACTTTTCGGTATAAAATTCGTAATTTCAAACTGCGAATATAAATATACGATAAAAATGATGCAAACACATAATTGATTAGAAATTAACCTTAAATACTTCATTTTCAATCAACCATTTGTTTCTCGTTAAATTACTGAGTAAGATATTGAAAAGGGGAGAAGCTCGGTTTTTATTGCATATATCGACGTTTCAGCCGGATTAGAGCGGTTTTACGTGTACATCTTCCATCGGTAATATAAACGGAAAATCAAAATCATTTTAGTTAATTCTAATGAAAACACGTTGTTTTTTATCATTTGTATTGGAAACAACATTGTCATATGTCTTTTCTTTGATCTTAATAATACGAAACCTCGCTCTATGATTTGAAGCTAAAATCCTCAAATATGGTAAAATAGTGACTTTTTCACGTTAATCATGGAGTTTGATATTACGTAAATATATCACTACCTGTTCTTTCACTTGTTGTTTTCCTTCTGATATGACTGTGGAGTAGCTTTGGTTCGGTCTTGGCTTTGTTTGCTATATCATTTTCATAACTTTTCTCTGCTTTTCTTCTCACCCTGACATACTCATTCCTGGTTCTCTGGTATCTCTCTCTGCTTTCTGGTGTTCTGTTATTCCGGAAGTTCCTCCACGCCATTTTGTTCAGTACCTTTGCTTCCATACATGCCCTATTATACCATGGATTCTTCTTTTGCTTCTCGGATTTTTCCTTTTGGGCCGGGATGTATCTGCTTACTGCCTCCTGACACTTTTGGGTGACATAGTCCATCATATCTTGTACAGACTTAGCTCTGAGGTCTGTGTCCCAAGGTAGTTCCCTTAGGAAGCTTCTCATCTCCTCATAATTTCCCTTTCGGTATGCCAGCCTTTTGTTTCCTAGTTCTTTTTTTTTGTGGGGGGGGGGGATAACTCCTAGCTCTACCAGGTACTCAAAGTTCAAAACACTGTGATCACTCATTCCCAAGGGTGCTTCCATCTTGACTTCCCTTATATCCCACTCATTTATGGTAAATATCAGATCAAGCATTGCTGGTTCATCCTCTCCTCTCATTCTTGTTGGATCCTTGACGTGCTGGCTTAGAAAGTTTCTTGTTGCCACGTCCAGCAGCTTAGCTCTCCATGTTTCTGGTCCTCCATGCGGGTCTCTGCTCTCCCAATCTATCTTCCCATGGTTGAAGTCTCCCATGATTAGTAGTCCAGATCCATTCCTGCTCGCAACAGAAGCTGCTCTCTCCATTATGTTAATGGTGGCCATATTGTTTCTATCATATTCCTGTCTGGGTCTTTTGTCATTTGGTGGTGGATTATATATGACTACGACTATAATTTTTTGCCCTCCAGTTGTTATTGTTCCTATTATGTAGTCACTGAAACCTTCACATCCCTGAACAACCAACTCCTCGAAATCCTAGACTTTTCTTACCAGAAGAGCTACACCACCCCCACCTCTTCCTTCTCTCTCTTTCCTCATAACATAACAGTCCTGTGGGAACACTGCATTTGTTATTGGTCTCGTCAGCTTTGTTTCTGTGAGAGCTATTATGTCTGGGTTTTCCTCTAGTACCCATTCTCCAAGTTCATTTGCTTTATTTGTAATACCGTCTATGTTAGTGTACATTGCCTTGAGGCTCACTTTCCTCTGTCCCTTCTCAAATCTCCTCCTTGGTGAATGTTCTGCTGGTGGAGGAAGCTGTGCCATGGGTGTGAGGATTTGTGAGGTGGATACCAGGGTTGCAGAGGATTCTGGGATGAGGAGTGGGAGGTCAAGTGAAGAGGGAAGGACAGGGAGGGAATGGGGTGAACGGGGCGGGAGGACAGGAAGGAAAGGGGGGTTTTCTATACAGAGTGTTTGTGTGTGTGCGTGTCTGTGTGTGTGTGTGTGTGTGTGTGTGTGTGTGTGTGTGTGTGTGTGTGTGTGTGTGTGTGTGTGTGTGTGTGTGTGTGTGTGTGTGTGTGTGTGTGTGTGTGTGTGTGTGTGTGTGTGTGTGTGTGTGTGTGTGTGTGTGTGTGTGTGTGTGTGTTTTATCCTTATATTTACTATATGTATCTGCAGAATCGAGTTATTAGCTCTTGGACCCCGCCAATCAAATAAATGTATTTATCCTCTTTTATATCTACTACATCTATTTCTCTCTAACTAACACACTCACAAACACACACACACACACACACACACACACACACACACACACACACACACACACACACACACACACACACACACACACACACACACACACACACACACACACACACACACAACACACACACACACACACACACACACACAAACTGGAGGCCTAGCGTCTAAATGGAGAGAGTTCGATGGTTATAATCCTAATGGAACCCGATCGAATCCCGGTTGATGCAATAGCAAATCGAAAGATATTCTTTAACCTGATTCGACTGTTAACCTAGAACAAATGTATCCATCAATGTATCCATCTATCTATCTACTTATATCTGTCAATCCATCAATCTATCTTCCCATTAAACCAACCATTTATCATTATATACATCTATCTATCCATGTATCCGTCCATCAACTCATCTTTCTATCCATCCATATAGTCATCTGTCTTTCCGTCCATCAACTCATCTATGCATCCGTCTATCCGTCAATATATATATTAAGCGATCAATGTATCCATCCATCTATCTACCAATATAAATTGTCCATTAATCTATTCATTTATCATAACCATCTATCAACACCCTCCCCACTCCCTCTCCTATTTTACTACCAAACTCCCTCCTCTCGTTCTGGCACCTTCTCCTTCCGTTTTCCTCCCTCTCATAAACCTGCTCATCCTCCATCCTTCTGCCCTTCCCACTCCCGCCCCTATCCCATCCCGCCCTTCCCATCGTCTTCCCTCTCGCCGCAGATCCATCCCTTCGTTCTCATTCCTTCTGCAGCTTCTCACTCTCGCCCTTCGCTCTGTTTTTCCTCCCTCGCGTTGCTAGTCCTTTAGTCCGTTGAGCCTCTGCATCACTCTCTTGAGCCTCTGCATTACTCTCTTGAGCCTCTGCATCCCTCTCTGGAGCCTCAGCATCCCTCTCTTGAGCCTCTGCATAACTCTCTTGAGACTCTGAATCACTCTCTAGAGCCTCTGCATCGCTCTCATAAGCCTCTGCTTCCCTCTCTTGATCCTCTGCATCACTCTGTTGAGCCTCTGCATCACTCTCTTGATCCTCTGCATCACTCTCTTGAGCCTCTGCATCACTCTCTTCAGCCTCTGCATCACTCTCGTTAGTCTCTGCATCACTCACTTGAGCCTCTGCATCACTCTCTTAAGCCCCTGCATCCCTCTTTTGATCCTCTGCATCACTCTCTTGAGCCTCTGCATCATTCTCTTGAGCCTCTGCATCCCTCTCTTAAGCCTCTACATCACTCGCTTAAGCCTCTGCATCCCTCTCTCAAGCCTCTACATCGCTCTCTGGAGCCTCTTGCATCTCTCTCTGGAGCCTCAGCATCCCTCTCTTGAGCCTCTGCAGCACTCTCTTGAGCCAATTCATCATTCTCCTGAGCCTCTGCATCCATCTCTTAAGCCTCTGCATCACTCTTTTGAGCCTCTGCATCAATCTCTTGAACTCCTGCATCCCTCTCATGAGCCTCTGCATCCCTCTCTTGAGCCTTTGCATCACTCTTTTAAGCCTCTGCATCCTTCTCTTGAGCCTCTGCACCACTCTCAAGAGCATCTGCATCCCTCTCTTGTGCCTCTGCATCCCTCACTTGAGCCTCTGCATCCCTCTCTTGAGCCATCTGCATCCCACTCTTGGGCCTCTGCATCCCTCTCTTAAGCCTCTGCATCACTCTCTTAAGCCGCTGCATCACTCTCGTAAGCCTCGGAATCTTTCTCTAGAGATGCATCACTCTCTTGAGCCCCTGCATCCCTCTCTTGAGCCTCTGCATCACTCTATGGGCTTCTGCATCAATCTCTTCAGCCTCTGCATCCCTCTCGTGAGCTCCTGCATCCCTCTCATGAGCCTCTGAATCCCTCTATTGAGCCTTTGCATCACTCTCTTAAACCTCTGTATCCCTCTCTAGAGCCCCTGCATCCTTCTATTGAGCCTCTGCATCGCTCTCTTGAGCCTCTGCATCCCTCTCTTAAGCCTCTGCATTCCTCTCTTAAGCCTCTGCATCACTCTCGTAAACCTCTGCATCATTCTCTTGAGCCTCTGCATCCCTTTCTTGAGACTCTGCCTCACTCTCTTCGGCGTCTGCATCCCTCTCTTGAGCCTCTACATCCCTCTCTTGAGCATCTGCATCATTCTCTTAGGACTCTGCATCACTCACTTGAGCCTCTGCATCACTCTCCTGAGCCTCTACATCCCTCTCTTGAGCCTCTGCATAACTCTCCTTGAGCCTCAAACATCCATCTCATAAGCCTCTGCATCCATCTCTTGAGCCTCTGCATCACTCTCTTGAGCCTCTGCATCACTCTATTTAGCCTCTGCATCACTCTCTTGAGCCTCTGCATCACTCCCTTGAGCCTCTGCATCCCTCTCCTAAGCCTCTGCAACACTCTCTTGAGCCTCTGCATCACTCTCTTGACCCTCTGCATCACTCTCTTGAGCCTCTGCATCACTCTCTTGAGCCTCTGCATCACTCTCTTGAGCCTCGGCATCACTCTCCTGAGACTCTGCATCCCTCTCATAAACCTCTGCAACACTCTCTTCAGCCTCTGCATCACTCTTATAAGCCTCTGCATCCCTCTCTTGATAATCTGCATCACTCTCGTAAGCCTCCGCATCACTCTCTAGAGCCGCTGCATAACTCTTTTTTAGCCTCTGCACTACTCTCTTGAGCCTCTGCTTCCTTCTCGTGAGCCTCTGCAACACTCTCCTCAGCCTCTGCATCACTCTCTTAAGCCTCTGCTTCCTCTCTTGATCCTCTTCATCACTCTCTTGAGTCTCTGCATCACTCACTTGTTCCTCTGCATCACTCTCTTGATCCTCTGCATCACTCTCTCAAGCCTCTGCACCACTCTCTTGAGTCTCTGCATCACTCTCTTGAGCCTCTGCATCACTCTCTTAAGCCTCTGCATCCGTCTCTTGATCCTGTGTATCACTCTCTTGAGCCTCTGCATCATTCTCTTGAGCCTCTGCATTTCTCTTTTGAGCCTCTGCATCACTCTCTTAAGCCTCTGCATCTCTCTCTTCAACCTCTGCATCACTCTCTTGAGCCTCTGCATCACTCTCTTGAGCCTCTGCATCCCCTCTACTTAGCCTTTGCATCACTCTCTTAAGCCTCAGCATCATTCTCTTGAGCCTCTGCATCCCTCTCTTGAGCCTCTGCATCACTCTCTTGAGCCTCTGCATCCCTCGCCTTAGCCTTTGCATCACTCTCTTAAGCCTCTGCATCCCTCTCTTGAGCCTCTGCATCACTCTCAAGAGCCTCTGCATCCCTCTCTTTAGCCTCTGCATCCCTCTCTTGAGCCCCTGCATCCCTCTCTTGAGCCTCTTCCTCCCTCTCTTGAGCCTCTGCATCCCTCATTTAAGCGTCTGCATCACTCTCTTCAGCCTCTGCATCACTCTCATGAGCCTCTGCATCCCCTCTCTTAAGCCTCTGCATCACTCTCTTAAGCCTCTGTATCTCTTTCTTGAGCTTCCGCATCACTCTCCTGAGCCGCTACATCCCTCACTTGAGCCTCTGCACCACTCTCGTAAGCCTATGCATCATTCTCTTGAGCTTCTGCATAACTCTCTTGAGTCTCTGCATCACTCTCTTGAGCTTCTGTATCCCTCTCCTGAGCCTCTGCAACACTCTCTTAATAGCCTCTGCATCACTCTCTTGACCCTCTGCATCACTCTCTTGAGCCTCTGCATCACTCTCTTGAGCCTCGGCATCACTCTCTTGAGCCTCTGCATCCCTCTCATAGGCCTGTGCAACACTCTCTTCAGCCTCTGCATAACTCTCTTAAGCCTTTGCATCCCTCTCTTGATCCTCTGCATCACTCTCGTAAGCCTCCGCATCACTCTCTTGAGCCTCTGCTTCCTTCTCTTGAGCCTCTGCAACATTCTCTTGAGCCTCTGCATCACTCTCTTAAGCCTCTGCATCACTCTCTTGAGTCTCTGCATCACACTCCTGAGCCTCTGCATCACTCTCTTAAGCCTCTGTATCCATCTCTTGATCCTGAGCATCACTCTCTTGAGCCTCTGCATCATTCTCTTGAGCCTCTGTATCCCTCTCTTAAGCCTATACATCATTCTCTTGAGCCTCTGCATTACTCTCTTGAGCCTGTGCATCACTCTTTTAAGCCTCTGCATCTCTCTCTTCAGCTTCGGCATCCCTCTCTGGAGCGTCAGCATCCCTCTCTTGAGCCTCTGCAGCACTCTCTTGAGCCTCAGCATCATTCTCTTGAGCCTCTGCACCCCTCTCTTGATCCTCTGAATCACTCTCTTGAGCCTCTGCATCCCTCTCCTTAGCCTTTGCATCACTCTCTTAAGCCTCTGCATTCCTCTCTTGCGCCTCTGCATCACTCTCAAGAGCCTCTGCATCCCTCTCTTGAGCCTCTGCATCCCTCTTTTGAGCCCCTGCATCCCTCTCTTGAGCCTCTGCATCCCTATCTTGAGCCTCTGCATCCCTCACTTTAGCCTCTGCACTACTCTCTTAAGCCTCTGCATCACTCTCTTAAGCCTCTGTATCACTCTCTTGAGCTTCCGCATCACTCTCTAGAGCCTCTACATCCCTCACTTGAGCCTCTGCACCACTCTTGTAAGATTATGCATCATTCTCTTGAGGCTCTGCATAACTCTCTTGAGTCTCTGCGTCACTCTCTTGAGCTTCTGCATCCCTCTCTTGAGCCTCTTCAAAATTCTCTTCAGCCTCTGCATCACTCTCTTAAGCCTCTGAATCCCTCTCTTGAGCCTCTGAATCCCTCTCTTGAGCCTCTGCATCACTCTCTCGAGCCTATGCATCACTCTCTTCATCCTCTGCATTCCTCTCTTGAGCATCTGCATCACTCTCTTGGGCCCCTGCATTCCTCTCTTGAGCCTCTGCATCACTCTTTTGAGCCTCTTCTTCACCCTCTTAAGCCTCTGCATCCCTATTTTGAGCCTCTGCATCACTTTCTTAATCCTCTGCATCCCTTTCTTGAGCCTCTGCATCCCTCTCTTGAACTCCTGCATCCCTCTCATGATCCTCTGCATCCCTCTCTTTTGCCTTTGCATCACTCTCTTAAGCCTCTGCATCCCTGCCTTGAGCCTTTGTATCACTCTCGTTAGTCTCTGCATCACTCTCTTGAGCCTCTGCATAACTCTCTTGAGTCTCTGCATCACTCTCTTGAGCCTCTGTATCCCTCTCTTAAGCCTCTGCAACACCCTCTTCAGCCTCTGCATCACTCTCCTAAGCCTCTGAATCCCTCTCTTGAGCCTCTGAATCCCTCTCTTGATCCTCTGCATCACTCTCTCGAGCCTCTGCATCACTCTCTAGATCCTCTGCATCCCTCTCTTGTGCCTCTGCATCCCTCTCTTGTGCCTCTGCATCCCTCACTTGAGCCTCTGCATCCTTCTCTTGAGCCTCTGCGTCCCTCTCATGAGCCTCTGCATCCCTCTCTTGAGCCTCTGCATCACTCTCTTAAGCCTCTACATCACTCTCGTAAGCCTCTGAATCACTCTCTTCAGCCTCTGCATCCCTCTCATGAGCCTCGGCATCACTCTCAAGAGCCTCTACATCCCTCTCATTTGCCTCTGCATCCCTCACTTGAGCCTCTGCATCCTTCTCTTGAGCCTCTGCGTCCCTCTCTTGAGCCTCTGCATCCCTCGCTTGAACCTCTGCTTCCCTCTCTTGAGCCCCTGCATCCCTCTCTTGAGCCTCTGCATCCCTCTCTTGAGCCTCCGCATCACTCTCTTGAACTCCTGCATCTCTCTCATGAGCCTCTGCATCCCACTCTAGAGCCTTTGCATCACCCTCTTCAGCCTCTGCATCACTCTCTTGAGCCACTGCATCCCTTTCTTGAACCTCTGCATCCCTCTCTTGAACTTTTGCATCACCCTCTAAGCCTCTGCATCCCTCTCATGAGCCCCTGCATCCCTCTCTTAAGCCTCTGCATTACTCTCCTAAGCCTCTGCATCACTCTCTTGAGCCTCTGCATCACTCTCTTGAGCCTCTGCATCCCTCTCTTGAGCCTCTGCATCACTCTCTTCAGCCTCTGGATCCCTCTCATGAGCCTCTGCATCATTCTCCTAGGCCTCTGCATCACTCTCTTGAGCCTTTGCATCACTCTCTTGAGCCTCTACATCCTTCTCTTGAGCCTCTTCATCACTCTTTTTGAGCCTCGTCATCCCTCTCCTAAGCCTCTGCATCACTCTCTTGAGTCCTCTGCATCACTCATCTTAAATCCTCTGCATCCCTCTCTTGATGCCTCTGCATCCACTCTCTTGCAGCCTCTGCATCCACTCTCCTTGAGCCTCTGCATCACTCTCTTGAGCCTCTGCATCACTCTCTTAAGCCTCTGCTATCTACTCTCTTCGAGCCTCTGCATCACTCTCTTTAGCCTCTGCATACCTCTCTTAGCCTCTGCAATCACTCTCTTGAGCCCCTGCATCCCTCACTTAAGCCTCTGCATCCCTCTCGTGATCCTCTGCATCCCTCTATTTAAGCCTCTGCATCACTCTCTTCAGCCTCTGCATCACTCTCTCTTGAGCCTCTGCAATCCCTCATCTTCAGCCTCTGCTATCACTCTCTTGCAGCCTCTCGCATCACTCTCATAGAGCCTCTGCATCCACTCTACTTGAGCCTCTGCATCCACTCTCTGTAAGCTCTGTATCACTTCTCTTGAGCTTTCTGCATCACTCTCCTGAGTCCTCTACGTCCCTCAATTGAGCTCTCTGCATCCACTCTCGTGAGCCCCTGCATCCCTCTCTTGAGCCTCTGCATCACTCTTTTGAGGCCTCTTCTTCACCCTCTTAAGCCTCTGCATCCCTATTTTGAGCCTCTGCAACACTTTCTTAATCCTCTGCATCCATTTCTTGAGCCTCTGCATCCCTCACTTGAACTCTGCATCCCTCTCATGATCCTCTGCATCCCTCTCTTTGGCCTTTGCATCACTCTCTTAAGCCTCTGCATCCCTGCCTTGAGCCTCTGTATCACTCTCGTTAGTCTCTGCATCACTCTCTTGCAGCCTCTGCATAACTCTCTTGAGTCTCTGCATCACTCTCTTGAGCCTCTGTATCCCTCTCTTTAAGCCTCTGCAACACCCTCTTCAGCCTCTGCATCACTCTCCTAAGCCTCTGAATCCCTCTCTTGAGCCTCTGAATCCCTCTCTTGATCCTCTGCATCACTCTCTCGAGCCTCTGCATCACTCTCTTGATATTCTGCATCCCTCTCTTGTGCCTCTGCATCCCTCTCTTGTGCCTCTGCATCCCTCACTGAGCCTCTGCATCTGCTCTTGAGCCTCTGCGTCTAATGAGCCTCTCTTGAGCCTCTGCATCACTCTCTTAAGCCTCTACATCACTCTCGTAAGCCTCTGAATCACTCTCTTAAGCCTCTGCATCCCATCTCATGAGCCTCGGCATCACTCTCAAGAGCCACTGCATCCCTCTCATTGTGCCTCTGCATCCCTCACTTGAGCCTCTGCATCCTTCTCTTGAGCCTCTGCGTCCCTCTCTTGAGCCTCTGCATCCCTCGCTTGAACCTCTGCATCCCTCTCTTTGAGCCCCTGCATCCCTCTCTTGAGCCTCTGCATCCCTCTCTTGAGCCTCCGCATCACTCTCTTGAACTCCTGCATCTCTCTCATGAGCCTCTGCATCCCACTCTAGAGCCTTTGCATCACCCTCTTAAGCCTCTGCATCACTCTCTTTAGCCACTGCATCCCTTTCTTGAACCTTCTGCATCCCTCTCTTGAACTCCTGCATCCCTCATGAGCCTCTGCATCCCTCTCTTGAGCCTTTGCATCACCCTCTTAAGCCTCTGCATCCCTCTC